>NW_023144627.1:21342151-21419749 GCF_012932325.1 Thrips palmi | reverse complement strand
CCGGAACCCCGGGGTGCCAGGAATTGGTGGCGGCGGCAGTGCGATGCGGGCCGCCCGATGGCGGGGCGGGGCGGGGCGGGGCGGGGCCCTCCGAAGTGGCCAATCAGAGCGCATCTGCTGTCGGGCTTCAAGCATAAGCAGCAGCGTCCGTGAGGAACAGCGGTCCACATTGCAAAGTGAAAGGCTGCCACAAAAAAAAAAAAAAAAAAAAAAAAAAATAAAAAAAAAAAAACGGGAAAAACTAAATTTGGGACGAAAGTCAAGAAATTTGGCACTGTCGTGAAGCAGTCCCGCCCGAGCGTGGCCCTTGAAACCCAAGCAAACCACTCCGCGAGGGGGGAACAGCTTTCCACATTCGTTGTACAAAATTTGACCACATTCCACATTCAGGAGGCAAATGCGCCTGTAAGTAGGCAACATGTGTGGCAAAAAAGCAAGAAATCTTGCACATTCTTGCACATTCACACAATCATTGTACACAAAATTTTACAGTGGGTCACCCCTCGCCACTCCGGCTCTGCGTAGCGCCCCGGCCTGACGTTTGGCTCGGCGTTTGGCTTTGCAGGCGAGGGCGTCCCGTCTCGGGCCTTCTAAGCGGATTGGTGCAGCGCGCCGCGTTGTAGTGAGCCCTTCGAGCCGAGACGCTCTGGCGCTCCGGTGCCCGCGGTTCAGTGTACACCACACCCGGTGAGCATAAAACGGCGCGGTGGTTTGATTTCGACATGGCACTGAGAGGGGCATGGCAACAGAGCGACAGTGTCAACAGTAAGGAATGAATTTCCGTTCCATTTTGAAATAATATGACAGTGCCGCTTTATGCATCCATATTTATTGTCATATCTATCATGAATGGTTCGGGTTGAAAATTGTGGCTATTTTTTGGTGAAGACGCCTGTTTTCTTGGCAAGCTTGAACGTAAATTTCTCTGAAATTGAAAGTCCCCCCCCCCTTTCCCCCCGGTCGGGGAGCTTAAATTGGCGAGGACGTTGTTAGTGCCATGCAGGGCGGTGGCGCCCACAAGCTGCTTCCGGGCGGCGCTCTGTCTCTCTCGCACTCGGGGGTGCCTCGCAGGGGGTGCGAGAGAGACGGAGAGTGTTCGGAGTGCCGGCTGGTGCGCCCTAGGTGTCCCTTTGTCTCTGCTGCTGACGCGCGCACCGCGCAGTGTGGTGGGGCGGGGCTGCCACGGCGTATCCCCCCCCCCTAATTGGAGCTGTCTCTCTCTCTCCCCCTCCCCCTCTCTCTTCTCTCTCTCTCTCTCTCTCTCTCTCTCTCTCTCTCTCTCCTCTCTCTCTCTCTCTCTCTCTCTCTCTCTTCAAAAAAAGCAGGTGGGTTTTCCCCCCTTTGTCCCTTCTCCTTCCCTCGCACGGTGGGGGCGGCCTCCTTCCTTCGGCCGGGGGGCTCTCGGCCTTCTCGGGCCTCTCCTTTCTTTTTCTGTGCAATGGGATGTGGGTTGGACGGGATGGGGCCCTGCGGCGGGGTGATCGCAGTGGGAGAAGGCCGGTGGGTCGGCCAAAATCTGCGCGTTTTGGCTCCGGTGCTAAAAAGGGATGAACCGAACGTGGCCCTCCCCGGATCCTCTTCGGGAAAATCCATTGGTGGGGTCACCGTTTGGTTCGAGTCCCATTCAGCGACTCTGGAGCTCCAAACCCGTCTAGAGTTTTGGCCGCCTCCGCCGTGCGTACCACGGAGAGCCCCCCGAGGGTGTGTTTGCCCTGCAGCAGGTTCCCGGACGCGGCGCTGCGCGGCCCGGCCGACTGGTTCCATGACCTTTGGACCTGCCGAGCGCGGCGCGGCGCGGTGCAGACCTGATGGAGCACCAGTTCTCGTTGTCCTGAAATATGGAGCGGGTCCCTAGCATCCCGGACACCGACTCCGGCCGCTCTGTCTCTGCCGCACTCGCGGTGCGTCCCGCGGGGGCGTGAGAGAGGCACAGCGACGGAACGGTTGTTCGGAATTTCCCCTGTACCACGAACCCAGAGGCCTGAGGCCTGCTTTGTCTCTCTCGCACCCGTGGGGCGCCCCGTTGGGGTGCGAGAGAGACAGGGCGACGAAGGTGGGCAGCCTCAGAGGCAGCCCCGTGTCGCCGGTGCGCTGATCTCGCGGAGTGGGCTTTGATGTCAGCAACCCGAGCTTGTATGCACACGGCCCGTGTGCGCAGCGTCGCCAGCGACCGAGAGTCCTTGCCGTCTCTCTCGCACTCGCAGGCCGCGTGCCGTGGGGGTGCGAGAGAGACGAATCTCGGGATCGGTCTGCACTGCACACTGCAAGCGGGGCTCTGCGGGGCTCTGCCTCTCCCACGACCGTCCGCGCGACCGCCGCGCCGCCGCGTCCAGCGTCCTGCTCCTCGTCGTGGTCGTGGCCGCCCAGATCCGCATCTTCGTCCTCTCTCTCTCTCTCTCTCTCTCTCTCTCTCTCTCTCTCTCTCTCTCTCTCTTTCATAATAATAAAGCGAGGGGCCGTCCATAAAAAGGGAGGCGGTGAAATGCTGGTACTTGACACGGCCCGGCCGTCCCAGGACTCCCAGGACACTGTAGTGTACGGACTGGCGAGCGGTTCTTCGCTCCGTCTCTCTCCCTCGCTCGGCGGCGAACGGCGCGCCGAGGGGCCGTCCGTAAAAAGGCGTCCCTCCTTTTTGTTGCCTTTGCCGCGCTTCCTGCTGCAGTGCCCTACAGTGCCCCAGCCTCCGCCGGGAACAATGGGCCATCGCCCGGCGCGGTGTTTCACCTTTATGAACTTTATTGGTGCGAGAGAGGGAGGGAGGGAGGGAGAGAGAGAGAGAGAGAGAGAGAGAGACAGAGAGAGAGAGAGAGAGAGAGACAGAGAGAGAGAGAGAGAGAGAGAGAGAGAGAGAGAGAGACAGAGAGAGAGACAGAGACAGAGGAAAGGGTTTACGGCGCTCGGACCCACCGCCGCGTTGGCGCGTCAAGGGCTGATGAGTGTTCTGGTTTCGTTTAGCCGCGCAGCCGCGCTGTTGTTTTTGGTGGCGGTGCCAAGCTGTGCCAAGCTGTGCGGACTGAGCGTCGCTCTGTCTCTCTCGCACTCGCGGGGCGGAGTGAGGCGTCGGTGCGGACTGGCGTTTGCACAAGGGAGGACGAGTCGACGAATCGATGCCTTTGAGGGCCGTCCCGCCTTGGATACTCATTCGGATTGGAATTGGAGCCCCCCCTCCCCCTTTTGCTCATTTCCTGGATTGTCCCGGCGACTTGAATGGGCCCCGCTGGGGCCTTGGAACAGTTCCCGCGTCGCTGTGCGCGCCGCTTCGCCCCGCACAGTGGGCCAGAAGACCGGTGGAGGCGGTCAAAAGTCCAGACGCGTTTTGAGCTCCAGAGTCGCTCAGCAGGACTCGAACTGAACGTGTGACCCCACCAATGGATTGCTCTCCGAACGAGGAGCTGCTGAGCGACTCTGGAGCTCAAAACGCGTCTAGAGTTTTGGCCGCCTCCGCCGGTCTTCTGGCCCACTGTGCCCCGCCTCGCGCGAAGTCCCGCCGCCGTTGTTTTATTCTCCGGCTCTGGCAGGGTATTTCGAGCCTGCATGCGTCGCTCTGTCTCTCTCGCGCCCGGCCGACCCGCCCCACGAGTGCGAGAGAGACAGCGCTATGCGTCGCGGAAGTCGCGGTCAGCGCGTCGGCGGCGATGGCCTTCCAAGCCTTGGCCGGGACGTGACAAGTCGGGCGTGCACTGTTATAGGCGCCACCCCGCTGACGCCCACCAGCGTCGCTCTGTCTCTCTCGCACCCGTACGGGACGCGCCGTGAGTGCGAGAGAGACGGAGAGGCCTGCCCCGGGCCTGCCTTATTACCACCTGGCCGGCCAACTTGGGCAAGGCGGCGAGGCGCGCCGAGGCGCCGCGTTGTGAAACACGGCCGCCGTCGCCGGGGCTCGAACCCGCGACCTGGCCGAGGGTGCCGAGGCCTTGGGTGCGGTTATCGACGCCTTTTTTGTTTGCGTTGCGCGACGCCTATACTCAGACCAGAAAACGAAGAGCCCTGGGTCCTCGCGGTCGAGGGCTACCTGCAATGCTATCCAAGGCGCGAGAACTCAGGGCTCTTCGTTTTCTGGCCAAAGTATAGCAGTGCACCTGCGTGGCGGCGCACAGTGGGCCAGACGACCGGTGGAGGCGGCTGAACTCCAGACGCGTTTTGAGCCCCAGAGTCGCCAAACAGCCATCGAACCGAACGTGTGACCCCACCAATGGACTCCTCGTTCGGAGAGCAATCCATTGGTGGGGTCACACGTTCGGTTCGAGTCCCACCCCTCGGCACGCCCCATGAGTGCGAGAGAGACGGAAGCGGCGGCCGGGCGTGGCGAATCGCGGCGTGGACGTGATGATTAGCACATTAGTCCGTCCGTCCGCGGCGTCCACGGTCACGGAGGGCGGCACACTGCGGAAAGCAATGGCGTCCTTATTACGCTGTAGGTGCATCGGGACGACCTCCTGGTCGGTGTGCAAATGAAGGGGTGCGCTGTCTCTCTCGCTCCCGCACGGCGCGCCCCGCGAGTGCGAGAGACGGGGCGACGAGATCAGCCTCCGCCTTCGGAATCGGTCTGCTGACGTGTGGGTGGGAAGCTCCTCCACTGCGGACCGCTTCCGAGAGGCGTCGCTCTGTCTCTCTCGCACCTCTACGGGACGCGCCGTGAGTGCGAGAGAGACGGAGCGACTGCGCTCGGTGTCCGACTGGCTGTCGGCGCGAGGCTAGGCCGGGCAGGATGTGTGAATAGCACTTACAGTGCCCCGCCGAGTAAGCAAGCTTGCGGAAAGTCCCGGCGAAGCTTCGGGACGCAACTCCAGAGGTTTTCGCAATACACATAGTTTCTGCGCGTAATAATCAGTGCGAGTGCAACTGACTACTACTGATGCTGTGCTTGCTGTACCCTTGGACTCACTAGTACTGCCCCTACGGCTTACTTACCCCTGGACTTACAGTGCGCCGTCGGCCGGCTTGGCAGGCTGTGCAGGGTTACGTCCACCACTTACCCCACTTGCCTCACTCCACTTACCCACCCACACATCTCCGTCCGCTTTCTCCCGTGCGATGCCGCCAGGGCCTTGCAGGCCTCGCCTCGCCTTGCTGGCTGTGCTCTGATTGCTGCCCACATGACCGGCCGGCCCGGCGCATCCGGGACCTACACTCGCCGTCACGAAGCCGCGCCGCGCCGCCCCGCCAGACCGCCGCCAAAAATTGGCCCGTCGGCACGGCCAAAACCCTAGACGCGTTTTGAGCCCCAGAGTCGCTAAATGGGACTCGAACCGGACGTGTGACCCCACCGATGGATTCCTCGTTCGCAGCGCAATCCATTGGTGGGGTCACACGTTCGGTTCGAGTCCTGCTTAGCGACTCTGGAGCTCAAAACGCGCCCAGGTTTTTGGCCACCTCCGCCGGTCTTCTGGCCCACTGTGCATTGCCGAGGTATCGCTGAATTTGGAGGATGGCGCCTGGCTCGGCGTCGCGAAATAGGCGGCAGGTTCGTAGCACGGAGCAGAATGGTATGGAGGATCAGCTATGCACGAAAACCGAACTACCTTTCGCGGCGGCAGTTGGTGCTTGCTCCGGCCGCCACCGCGCGGCGCTCGCGTCGTTATGGCTCTGCCCCGGCCGCTGGGCGCCTCTGCCGGCCACTGTGAGGCATGGACCGGGGACGGTTTTTCGGCTGTAAATCCTAAACCGTTCAAATTAAATGGGTAGAGTAAGCGAGGCGATTGTAGGTCTCAGTCTAAGCTACAATCCGCTCGCTTAGTATACCCCTCTAACTGCAGCGGCCTAGGAGCTAGGACTGAAAAACCATCTCCCGCCGGCGCCGGCAGCCCCAGGCCCCAGCCCCTGTCTATGCTTTTCTCTAGAGATAAAGAAAAACATTATACAATCCATTAATTTCTAATTAAATTGCATGATTGTGGTTGAATATTGTTCAGCTAAAATATGTTTAGGAAATGGTGTCATTACAATTGCTGGAATGCACATTGTTTTAGAAATCGATTAGTCATGATATTTGACGGAATTTACTTTATGATGCCTGGTTTAAAAGCTTAAGTCAAAATGAAGACTTTTGAAACAAATCAGTACAGTTGTCGTGACTTAAAACTGAAATCATTAAAGATGTAGTCAGAAGGTGACTTTACGTTTGCTTTTCAAGTATTGCCTGATGGCACATGAAGCGTCAATGATTCTTTATTTTTTAATTTTTCAAAAAATCTGAGTATAATGCTACTTTATGCTTTCAAGCACAGTTATTAAATTGAAGCCAATTTTATTAGGTTCCCACAGTTTCCTCGCTTGCCAAAGCTTTTGAGCCAGGCATTACAAATTAAGTTACGTCAATTACTATAGGTTCTTGATTTCTAAATCGAAAAGGCTATGCAGCCACTGTTATGGTCTTATGTCCTGATAACAATTAAACTATGCAATACCGAGACGCAATTATGCAGTTTTATTGAAAGCAACTGGATTGTTTTATATTTTTGTGATTGTAGTATGGACCATGGGGCCTGGGGCTGCCGGCGGGAGATGGCTTTTTAGTCCTAGCTCCTAGGCCGCTGCAGTTAGAGGGGTATGCTAAGCGAGCCGATTGTAGCTTAGACTGAGACCTACAATCGCCTCGCTTACTCTACCCATTTAATTTGAACGGTTTAGGACTTACAGCCGAAAAACCGTCCCCGGTCCATGCCTCACAGTGGCCGGCAGAGGCGCCCAGCGGCCGGGGCAGAGCCATAACGACGCGAGCGCCGCGCGGTGGCGGCCGGAGCAAGCACCAAGTGCCGCCGCGAAAGGTAGTTCGCCAGCCCTATGCCGCTGGGCCTGATCCGTTGCTCCATACCATTCTGCTCCGTGTTCGTAGTGCCGCCGGTGCCGCTGCAGACCCTGCAGGCCGCCAGGGCCTGGCAGTGGCGTGCCGCCGCCGTGCCGCCGCTATGCGCTGACGGCGGAGAAAAGGCGACGCCGTGAGATGAGACCTGGCAGCGCCGCGCCGCCGAGCTGGCAACGCGGCACGGCGGTATGGCTCGCTGCAGCGGCGGGGCGGGGCGGGGCGGGGCGGGGCGGGGCGGGGCGGGGCGGCCCAGCAGCCTGGCTGCGCGCTGCGCCGTGGCTGTGCCGTCTCCGGAATGGACATGCCTTGCTCCTCCAGCTGAGCGCCCCCCGGCCCCGCTCGGCCCCGGCGCACTGCACGACCTGCTCGCCGGCCCCGGCGGCCCCGGGGCCAGGCAGGATCGCAACGCCTGGCGCCGCCACACAGTGGGCCAGAAGACGGGTGCCGGCGGCCAACACGCGTTTTGAGCTCCAGAGTCGCGAAATGGGACTCGAACCGAACGTCTGACCCCACCAATGGATTGCTCTCCGAACGAGGAATCCATTGGTGGGGTCACACGTTCGGTTCGAGTCCCATTTAGTGACGCTGGAGCTCAAAACGCGTCTAGAGTTTTGGCCGCCTCCAGGGTCGCCGTCGTCGCCCCTCGCGGTGCGCGCCCTCATCCCGTATGCCCGGCGCGCGGCCGCTGACGAGTTTGATGAGGTACTTGACGGCCACGGCTGTGCCAGGGCTGTGCCAGGGCTGTGCCAGGGCTCGGGGGCCGCGCGGCGCCCCAGCACACCCTGTAGTACGGCATTAGCATGCACGTCGCCGTGGGCGTGCCGTCGGCCGCCCAGAGCACGCCGTCCGCCCTTAATTTTGATTAGTGTACCTCCCGTCTCGCGCTCTGGCGGAAACGGTCTCGAAGTCGCTTCGCTCCCCTCGTCGTCGTCCTCGTCGCGCTCCCCTTCGGCCGGCCGCCTTGCAGTGTCTTGCACCTCCTCGTGTCGTTCTCACAGGGAATTTATACACGGCGGCGTCCTTACGCATGCCCTTTGCCGCCGGACCGCGTCCCCTCGCTCCGGTGCGGCGCGCCGCGTGAGTGCGAGAGAGACAGGGCGACTCCCGCGCCGTCAAGCCCTTCTTGAGGGTCCGCCTGCACGGCCTGCACGGCGTGCACGCTAGACGTCGTGCTTGTCGAACACCGCCGCGGCGGTCGCGCCGTCGCTCTGTCTCTCTCGCACCCTCACGGACCTGCGGGCACGCCCTGTGAGCGCGAGAGAGACAGTCGCTGGCACACTATTCGCCTCGCCCTCGCCGTGCGGTGCGGTGTCCTTTCCCGTCGACCACGACGGGGAGGTGAGGGGTGGCAGGGGAGGCCATCTCGGGCCGTCCGGCGTCCCTCCGCGGCCCGCCGTCGGAGTCGGAAATAATTGAAGTGGCGGACAACCAGGACGACGGCGAGGTCGACGACGACGGCGGCGAGCTGGCCGCCGTCCTGGGCCTCGAAGCGCTGATCCGGGGATGATCGCTCCGGCTTAGGCCCCGCCCCGCTCCGCCCGCCCCAACCCGCCCCACCGCGCCCCGCCCCGCCACCTGCAGGCGACTGGTCGCGGGGTGGATCTGCTGTGGCCTTGCCCTCCAGGGGGCACGCTGAGCTGGCCGGAAAAACAACAATCCACCGTCTAATCCAGAGTTCATTTTGCTGGGAGGGTCGGCTGCCCGCCGAATCCGCCTACGCCTCGCCGTTTCCAAGTGACGCACGTGATTTTCGCTCCGTGGCTCGTAGACGCGGCGGACGCCGAGCAAGTTGGAATGGTCCAGGTGGCAGTTATATTCAGTTTGGGGCGTTCGGATGTCCTTTTCCCGGACGAGCTGGGAAAGACCCGGACGCCGCGGGGAAAGGGGGGGGGGGGGCGCAGAAGGAACTCCTCGAACCCTTATCGTCTGGGTTCTTCCGGCGCAGCGGGATGGAGAGAGAGGGGGAGAGAGAGAGAGAGAGAGAGAGAGAGAGAGAGAGAGAGAGAGAGAGAGAGAGAGAGAGAGAGAGAGAGAGAGAGAGAGAGAGAGAGAGAGAGAGAAAGGCAACTGCAACCCCTTCCCTGGCCGGGGCCCGGGGCCGCCGCTGCAACAGTTGATGCCGGCTGATTCCCAGCACGGCTCGCTCTGTCTCTCTCGCACCCTTGCGGGCCGCCCCATGAGTGCGAGAGAGACGAGTGGAAATCGGACTTGCTGTGCGCGCTGGGCCCGGGCGGTAATGAGCGTCGCGAGGGGTGCCGACTGATTCCGAGACACGCTCCGTCTCTCTCGCACTCGCGCGGCGTCCCGCATGCCCCGCGGGGGTGCGAGAGAGACGGAGCGTGTCTCGGAATGGGCCTGCTGAGCAGTGTGCCGGCCACTCGGCACATTGAGCGCGCTGGGCGGCGCTGGGCGTCGTGTCGTCGCTCCGTCTCTCTCGCACCCCGCTGGGCGGCGCTGGGCGTCGTGTCGTCGCTCCGTCTCTCTCGCACCCCGCGGGGCCGCGCTGGGCGTCGTGTCGTCGCTCCGTCTCTCTCGCACCCCGCGGGGCCGCGCTGGGCGTCGTGTCGTCGCTCCGTCTCTCTCGCACCCCGCGGGGCCGCGCTGGGCGTCGTGTCGTCGCTCCGTCTCTCTCGCACCCCGCGGGGCCGCGCTGGGCGTCGTGTCGTCGCTCCGTCTCTCTCGCACCCCGCGGGGCCGCGCTGGGCGTCGTGTCGTCGCTCCGTCTCTCTCGCACCCCGCGGGGCCGCGCTGGGCGTCGTGTCGTCGCTCCGTCTCTCTCGCACCCCGCGGGGCCGCGCTGGGCGTCGTGTCGTCGCTCCGTCTCTCTCGCACCCCGCGGGGCCGCGCTGGGCGTCGTGTCGTCGCTCCGTCTCTCTCGCACCCCGCGGGGCCGCGCTGGGCGTCGTGTCGTCGCTCCGTCTCTCTCGCACCCCGCGGGGCCGCGCTGGGCGTCGTGTCGTCGCTCCGTCTCTCTCGCACCCCGCGGGGCCGCGCTGGGCGTCGTGTCGTCGCTCCGTCTCTCTCGCACCCCGCGGGGCCGCGCTGGGCGTCGCATGAGTGCGAGAGAGGCGGACTGTCGGCGCGTGAGCCGGCCTGGGTCCGCTGGGAAAGCGGCCGGCCGCCACAAAGCAGTGGGTCGTCCTGCCGCCCCGGCCCGGGCGCCCCGCGGGTCAAAGGTGAGCCTGCATTGTGATGCAACGCATTGTGGGATCATCCCCCCCTCCCCTCCCCTCCCCTCTTTCCCCCCCTCCGGGGCTGCCCACGTGGTGCGTGGACGCGAGCAGAAACAAGCGCAACTTGACACGCGCACAGTGGGCCAGAAAATCCCGGACGCGTTTTGAGCCCCAGAGTCGCTAAATGGGGCTCGAACCGAACGTGTGACCCCACCAATGGATTGCTCTCCGAACGAGGAATCCATTGGTGGGGTCACACGTTCGGTTCGAGTCCTGCTTAGCGACTCTGGAGCTCAAAACGCGTCCAGAGTTTCGGCCCACTGCAAGTATACAGTGCTGTGCCGTACAGTCCCCGCGAACGGCCGGGACGTTACGTGCGATCTTCGCGCTGCTGGGGTCCGGGGCGGTCCGGGGCGGGATCGGGTTTTGACGACTAGACGGTGTCGACTCCTCCAGCGGCCTCCAGGGTTGTCCATGTGTGACACGACACTGGCGACAGTCGTTCTGAGCCTGGTCGTTTGATGGCTGGACATTCGATACGGCTGGCCGGCCGGCTGGCGGAATTGGCGTGTGGGAAGGGAAGGTGTCACCCGCTGGGGCGCCCGTTTCTGGAGCCTCCAGCGGCCTCCAGCCGACGCCTGGAGTTTGCAGGCATGTCACTGGAGCCTCTAGCTATGTCCCTGGAAGCACCTCCCTGGAGGCTGGTACCGCCTCCCTGGAGCCTGCAACCGCCTCCCTGGAGCCTCCAGCGAGTCCAGGAGGGCTTTGTCCGCAGTGCGAAGTCCGACGCGTACGCGTGGGGGCCACGACTGGAATTCATCATGAAATTCGCCGCCGCCCGGCATGGCAGGCGCGGCGCGGCCTGCAGACCGCTCTGTCTCTCTCGCACTCGCGGCGCGTGCCGCCCGGTGCGAGAGAGACAGAGCGACGACTGCATGACGTCGCGGCTGACCACGGAATGTCCAGCCTCATCGCCCGGCCTTTAGCACGATGACGCGGGTTCGAGTCCCGGGGGCGGCCGAAATTTTATTTTTTTCTTGTTCCTTTTCGGCGGTGGTGCTGTGCTGCTGATCGATTCGCGTGGGGCCCTCTGCAATGTAATGAAGCCAAGATGATGGCAATCGCCATGAGCGCGGCCATCGTCATGGTAATGGCGGGGCGGGGCGGGGCGCGGCGCAGCATCCCCTCTGGACCTTTTTAGCAGGCGACGGCAGCCGGGACTATCTGATCTCGCATCGAGCCAACCCCGCGGGGGGCTCCACGGCGGCCCTCTGCCGCCCGTCGCCCTCTCTCTCTCTCTCTCTCTCTCTCTCTCTCTCTCTCTCTCTCTCTCTCTCTCTCTCTCTCTCTCTCTCTCTCTCTCTCGCACGCCCTCGGGACGGCCCGCGAGTGCGAGAGAGGCGGAGGCCGTATTTCACTGAGGACCGTCTGAGGCTGCTCCCGATTCCCAGCCGGGGTCGCGGCCAGAGAGATAGAGAGTCTCATTCAGCGACGCGGCGGCGCGGCGACGCTTTCTCGCGCGTGCTCCATTTCACTATTTTTTGGCAGTGCTGTCTCCTTTTTTTCCGCCTCCCCGCCGCAATATCGAAATCGAGCGCGATGCAGTGCGCGATTGCGCCGCCAGACTGATTCCGAGGCCCGTCGCTCCGTCTCTCTCGCACTCACGCGGCGTCCCCTGGCGGTGCGAGAGAGACGGAGTCATTCCGCAGGGCGCGCACCATTCACTCGACTTTTCTCGCTGCTTTTATGTTTTTATTCCTGATGAAGTGGGTTTGCTTTGTGTTTTCCGCGGTTGAGATCTTCTTCTGCTTCTCCTCCCCCTTTTTTTTCGGCTCGCGTTTCGTCCGCGGGCATCCGCGGCCACGCCTGCCCCGAAAGGTGAAGGAGAACAATGCGACGCTGGTTTGATTTTTACCTCGGGGATTAAATGATAAGCGCTGCTGTTCTTTTCATCCTTTCTCTCTCTCTCTGTCTTTCTTCTTCCGTCCTGCCTCCGCCTCGCCCCCAATTCGCGTTTCCAGGGCGGTTAAAGGAGAGTTAGGGCGCGGCGGTCGTCTCGCGCGGTGGCAATGGCTTTTCGATTTACAGCCACCTTTGACGCGCGCGACACGAGCACCATGTTTACACCTGGACAAATTATCTAAAGGGGGACTGGAAGCGCGGTAAGGTTTGGTTGTGTTTCAGCGAGGCAAGCCTCGGAGGGTCGACCCTACCATAAATGTGCCATCCACGCCGCCGCCAGATAGATGGATAGATGGTCCGACCCGAAGGCGTCTTCGGGGTCGCCTGTCTCGCCTTCGGAGGCTCCTTCGGCCACGCGGTCGGCGGCTGCCTGGAGCGGTCGGACCCGAAGACGCCCGAACCGGAGCCGAAGTAGAGCCGATTGGTCGGACCTGTGTCAGGCTCGTCTTGAGAAGGGTCGGGCGGGCCATTGACAATGGTGCATGCAGTCGGGCCTCGGCACGCTGAGACAGCCCTCGCAGCCAGTCCCCCTTTAGATACTTTGTCCAGGTGTTTACAGGCCGGCCGTGTCCATACCTCGCTGCACCTCCACCGCACAGTGGGCCAGAAGACCGGTGGAGGCGGCCAAAACTCTATGGACGCGTTTTGAGCTCTAGAGTCGCTAAACGGGACTCGAACCGAACGTGTGACCCCACCAATGGATTGCTCTCCGAACGAGGAATCCGTTGGTGGGGTCACACGTTCGGTTCGAGTTCCATTTAGCGACTCTGGATCTCAAGACGCATTGAGAATTTTGGCCGCCTACACTGGTCTTCTGGCCCACTGTGCGGTGGAGTACACTGTAGCGCCGCTCTCGCTTTCATTTTCGGTCCGTTCAGTTTGCGTCCATTAATTAGTGCCGGAGAGGAAGTCCCTCTGCTTTTCGCAGCGCGGCACTGCTGCCTGCAGACTGATTCCGAGGGTCGTTTTCGTCGCGCTGTCTGTCTCTCTCGCACTCGCGGGACGTGCCCTGCAGGTCCGAGGGAGACGGAGTATAACGAGAACGACTCTCGGAATCAGTGTGCTGGCGCGGAGCTCGCCGCGAATGTTGACGTTGCCGTGGGGCGACCTGCCTCGCGGGCCTGCGTGGGTGTCTGTCTGTCTGTCTGTCTGTCTGTCTGTCTGTCTGTCTGTCTGTCTGTCTGTCTGTCTGTCTGTCTGCCTGTCTGACTGTCTGCCTGTCTGTCTGTCTGTCTGTCTGCCTGCCTGTCTGTCTGTCTGTCTGTCTGCCTGTCTGTCTGTGTGGGTGTGTGGCTGTCCGCCTGCCTGTCTGTGCGTCCGGCATGCACACTAGTATACAGCTTCCCTTTTGGCCACGGTACAGTACAGTCCATAATGGACAGATGCGTCCAGTGGAGCACCGGACGGACAGACAGGCAGGCAGACAGACAGACAGACAGACAGACAGACAGACAGACAGGGGGTGGGGGTGAGTAATTCCGCGTGAACAGGTGGCATTGTGGGTGTCGTTGATTAGAGGGAGTCCAGGAGACGCGGCCGCACATGGGACCACAGGGGCACCGCGCCCCGCCCCGCCAACGTGGCGACACAAGCCGCAGTCCCACTGCAGGCTGACTGCGAAGGGCGCTTTCGCCGCTCCGTCTCTCTCGCACTCGCGGGGCGTCCCGCAGAGAGAGACAGACACAGCGCTGCCCTTTTGGTCCTGCTGCAGAAATGTAATCATGGGCGGGGTGGGGGGAGCGCGCGGAGCGGCTGGTGGACCTGCTGGACTCGTTCCAGTCGGTCTGGACACGACACTGGACACAGTGACATGCCCGGAGCACGGCGGAGCGCAGCTCCGTGTCTGGACATGCGCGCTGGGGCCGCTGGGGCGCGGGTTCGACCCCCCCTCGCGGCCGCCCCTTTTTTAAGGGCGTCGTTGTTGGTTCCGGCCGTTCCGGCCCCGGGGGCATCGTAATTTGCACTTCCTCCATCGGCTTTTTGTCTGAGAACGCCCCGCCCCGCCCCGCCCTGCCCCGCCCCGCCCCGCCCCGCCCCGCCCCGCCCCGCCCCGCCCCGCGGTCTTCGGCACGACGTCTTGCGGCTTTGATCTCGGCTGCAGCAGACTCATTCCGAGAGTCGTCGCTCTGTCTCTCTCGCGCTCGCGGGGCGTCCCCTGTGGGTGCGAGAGAGACAGAGCGACGCGGAAAAGTCTGCAGCTGCAGATGCGGCAGCTGGTCCATCCCCACAGTGGTGCAGCCGACGGCTCATTGTCTATCGGCGTTTTCTCTCGGAGTGCCTTTGGACGTGACGACCGATGGAGACGCCAGAGACGGCCAGACGATCGCGATGTGTCGGAATGCGGCGGACCGATGTCGCTCCGTCTCTCTCGCACTCACGGCGCGGCCCGTACGGGTGCGAGAGAGACAGAGCGACGACGCTCGGAATCAGACTTGCAGCAGTCGCTGTTCGCGCAGTGTCGACGGTGCTGGAGGAGAACTAAAGAAAAATCTTCGTACCGAAATGTGAAAAATATCCTGAAAACCTGGCGTAAAATTGTGAAAAATTGGTAGTGTGCTCTCGCCGCGTTATCGTGTTGGAGTCGGTGCAGCCGGCCTGGAAGTACACTGCAAGTGGTGCAGCTGCAGGGCTGTCTCTCTCGCACCGCCCCGGCGGCCCCGCGAGTGCGAGAGAGACAGAGAGCGCCTCCTGGAGCGGGCTGGGGGGGGGGGGGGGGGTGATAAGGGGCTGCTTTGTTCCACGCGCTTCACGTTTTGGGCCGGAGGAGGAAGGATTAGTGAGGCTTTCACCGGCTCTGTCTCTCTCGCGCTCGCGGCGCGTCCCGTTCAGGTGCGAGGGAGACAGAGCGACTGGCCGGTGCCGTCCTCGCGATACCGCAGCGACGGCCTCACAACGAGCGGGAAACGAGAGCAACTGCTGTCGTCGTGTCTCGTGGATTTGGCCGGGATCGGATACTAGGGGCTCTCTCTGGGTTAGTTGTTGCAGTTTTGGCCCGGAATCGAGTCCGCGTCGTCTGCTGCACTGTGGAAGTTTTGATCGTCACTCGATGACAATATCAAGGTAGATTTCCGTGACGATAGTATGTCATCGAAACAATTGACGACATGGGAGCTTGATAAATAAAAATGGCACAAAGTTGTCGTCATTTTAAATTTTAAAGTGATTAAAATGTCAAGTCACTGTCACTTAGTGACCAGGCGGTTTTACAGCGTGCTGGTTCGAGGACTCGGATTTCGGGGGCTGGGTCAGTGGCGGTCTGTCCGAATGTGTCCCGTCGGCGTGCCTTGGCGGTCGCGGCGACTTCGCCTGCACCGCCTCTTTTTTTTTTTTTTTTTTTTTTTTTGAAGTGTGGAGGACCCTTTTGGGGCGGATTTTTCTCCTGCTGTGCTCTTTTCCCCTTCACCCTTTTTTCTTGTGTATTTTTATTTTTATTTTTTTTTCCGCCGCGCTCTCTTACTCTAGTGGCGGCGCGGTATGTGGCGGTGGCCTAAAAGCAAGGGGTCGCGTGTGCTCCCGGGACCACACTGTATATTGCGGAATATTTTGGCCTCGTGTGTGTGTGTGTGGGCGTGTGTGTAAGTGTGACTGAGTGTCGCCGAATGCCGCCGACAAGGCACACGCGAAATGCAACGTGAGCGTGTGTGAGTGTGAGTGTTTATTTCCATCCGCCCCCAGTGTGTGTTGCAAGGCGGTGCATGCGTATCACGTTTTTTCGACCTCCCCTAGCCATATCTCGCTTCCGTTTTGTCGCGCGCGGGTCCCGGACAGCCCTGGCCTTGCAGTGTGGCGACACCCGGCGGCCCGTACCAGTGTGGTGGTAGTCGCGTGTGTGGCGCAGCACATGCCGACGGATGCGAAATGGAAGGAAGCAGGCTGTAGGGGTACCGCCACACGTGCGCTACGCCCGCTCTCTCTCCCTCTCTCTCTCTCTCTCTCTCTCTCTCTCTCTCTCTCTCTCTCTCTCTCTCTCTCTCTCTCTCTCTCTCTCTCTCTCTCGCACACACACCTGCACCTACTTCTACACACACTGACACACCCTTCCTGCGACCGACTTGTAAGAAAAGCTGTGCCGGGCGAGTATTTGAACCCCGTTCCTCTCTGTCTGTTGCAGCGCTATGACGTGAGCGACGATGGCGGCGATGGCGGTGCTGGTGGCGCTGTGCGCGCTGCTGCTGCTGCACCCCACCCTCGCCGACGACATCCTGGTCAAGACGTTCTCGGACCAGGGGACGGAGCGCTTCAACCACCTGGTGGTGGACAAGAACACGGGCCGGGTCTTCATCGGCGCGGTCAACAAGCTGTACCAGCTGTCGCCGGACCTGGACCTGGTGATCGCGGAGACGACGGGGCCGAAGGATGACCACCCGGACTGCTCCGTGCTGCTGGACTGCCCGGCGACGATCGTGGTCAAGGCAACGGACAACGTGAACAAGGCCCTGGTGATCGACTACACGACAACGAGGCTCATCTCGTGCGGCTCGGTGTACCAGGGCATCTGCCACGTCCGCAACCTCCACAACATCTCGGACGTGTCGCAGGTGGTGAAGGAGGCCGTGGTGGCCAACAACGCCACGGCCTCCACGGTGGCCTTCATCGCCCCGGGCCCGCCCAACCCGCCCGTGTCGCAGGTCATGTACGTGGGCGTGACGTTCACGGGCAACTCGCCGTACCGCTCCGAGCTGCCCGCCGTGAGCTCGCGGTCGCTGGACTCGGGGAACATGTTCGCCATCGCGGAGACGGCCGTGACCACCGGCACGCGCCAGTTCCTCAACTCGCTGGCCAGGGAGCGCTACCCGATCCACTACGTGTACGGCTTCGCCAGCGAGGGCTTCTCGTACTTCATGACGGTGCAGATGAAGACCACCTCCACGTCGCCCTTCATCTCCAAGCTGGTGCGCGTGTGCCACGACGACGAGAACTACTACTCGTACACGGAGATCCCCATCGAGTGCGAGCAGTCGGCCGGCGGCGGCGCGCCCTCGCGCAAGTACAACCTGGTGCAGGCGGCGTACGTCGGCAAGCCCGGCAGCGACCTTGCCTCGGACCTCGGCATCACCGCGCAGGACGACGTGCTCTTCGCCGTGTTCTCCGAGAGCGACAACAGCGAGGGCGACGTGTCCATCAAGCCCTCGGCGCGCTCGGCGCTCTGCGTGTACTCCCTCAAGTCCATCCGCCGCAAGTTCATGCAGAACATCAAGAGCTGCTTCTCGGGCAACGGCAGTCGCGGACTCGACTTCATCTCGCCCAGCCACCCCTGCGTGCTCACGGTGAGTCGAAACTGTCTTATTATCTCGCCAGTTCGGAGACTTTTGGTGTCCCGTGCCCAGAGAGGAAGCACAGTGGGCCAGAAGACCGGTTTCCGGCCAGTTTTTGCGTTTTTGCGCACGGCCGGAGTGACCTCACGCGCACCAGTCTTCGATCAGTCAGTGGCCGCAGCAGTAAAGCCTCTGTGTGTGTGTGTGTGTGTGTGTGTGAGGCGGGGAGCTTACAACTGGCCTGGCCAGCCACCCCGCGGCCCACCAACCCCCTCTGGGCAAGCCCCCAAGAATCCCCCCCCCCCCTCTCCTCCCCTCTCCGTCCGGTCCGCTTCGGATCTGCGTAAGCTGTCCATTACATCGTCCTTCATCCCCCCACCCCCCACCCCTCCCGCAGCACGCGCTGCTCCAACCCCTGCCGTGTACACCAGCACACCGGGGTGGTGGGCTGCCTGCCTGGCTGGCCCCCAGGCCGCCGGCACTGGTGGTGGTGGTTTGTCCCGTTTTCGTTTAATTTCTTTTTCATTATTTCCTCCTCTTGGCGCTGTGTTTTTTTTTCGCCGGTTCTGTTCTCCCATTTTATTTTAAATGTGTGTGTGGGGGAGGGGGCGCGTGCGTGCGTGAAGAGCTATTTCCCGCGCCCAGGATGATGGAATAGGGCCCGTGCACCGCTGGAGGAAGAACAAAAACTCCTGGTGGGCATTTCCGCGCGAGCCTTCAAACTGGGACCCAGCTGGGGGTGCCTGTTTGTTGTATTTTATTTTTTACCGGTTTTAAACAAAGTGGCTAAGGATCGCGGCAGGTTGCGGTGTCGATTCACGATAATTGGAGAAGGAAACTGTAGTCGATTACGCCGAACCTTAAGCAAAATAAGTGAACTTGTGAAGATAGTGCAGGTTAGGTTGACTAAGATGTCTGCTAGGTCGACGCCATGTTAACTCCGCGCACCCGTCGCTGCTGGTGGGCAAACGAAACAGCCTTTTTCTGCTTTTCCCGATACGAGTATGCCACAAAAGCTCTCAACACGAGTCGGAAATTTTTATTTTATTTAATTCCGACAATGTAAAAGGTTGGATGAATTCCACTCACTTCTCAAAACGCGAAAACGCGAGAACCAAATTTGAACTTCGCGCTGCTTTCCCACCAGCACGGAAGGGAACGTTATGCGTCGTTTAACAGCACCGTTTCGAGATCCTCGACCTGCACGGGCCCTATTGGGCCGCGCCGCTTCGAGTGCTTCCAGTGCCGTATCCCTGTATTGTGGGCCGAGGACTGCTACGACACTGCAAGTGAGTGACGATTGGTTCGTTAAAGCGAGTCTTGTTGTTGCTGCTTTTCCAACGCAGTCTCGCCCCGTTTTGCACTGTTTTGCACGTCCTTTTGCTCGGCGGCGGCAAGGCCTTTCAATTGGTGACCGCCCCGGGGCCCTTCCGTAAATCACACCCGCGCCCTTTGCAACTTGTTAACGTTGTTGTTGTTGTTGTTTGGCACATTACTCACGTCGTCGACGGCTAGATAGCAGCACCGTAGCGCCGCGTAGCGCTACGTAGCGCGCCCCCGCGGGCCCGTGGCTCCCGGGCCTGCTCACTGATTCCGCGGCTGTCTCTCTCGCACTCATGGCGCGCCCCGCAGCCCCGCCTGGGTGCGAGAGGGACGGAGCGAGACGCGCGTGTGGCACACTGTGTGGCACTACTGTGTGGCACTACAGTGTGGCGGCGCGGCGCGCTTTTCGAACGCGCTGTCGCGTTGTGCAATTGGCGAAGTGGGCTGCGGAGCGGAACGGCATGGCGCGGGCCCTTGGGTGCCGCTCGCGGGAGAGAGAGAGAGAGAGAGAGAGAGAGAGAGAGAGAGAGAGAGAGAGAGAGAGAGAGAGAGAGAGAGAGAGAGAGAGAGTTTAGTTTTTAAAATTATTTATTGGGGGGATTTTTGTTTTTACAATAAGGGCCGGGACATGAGTTCAATTTGTCACAAATTATGCATGCAGTGTTCTGTGTTTATTTTAGTTTTTATGTTCTGCTGCAGTGTCTTTGTGAGCTTAGATAGAGAGAGAGAGAGAGAGAGAGAGAGAGAGAGAGAGAGAGAGAGAGAGAGAGAGAGTGCATAGCGGCGCAGGTGGCGGGGCGGGCGGCGGGTTTTCATTTGGGAACCTCGCGCCGTCCATATGTATAATTGCGAAGTTGTTTATACCTACGTGCGACTCTTTAATTTCCACCTGCACTTTTTAACCTGTGTGTGTGTGTGTGTGTGTGTGTGTGTGTGTGCATGTGAGTGTGTGTGTGTGCGCGCTTTCCTGCTGACATTATTAGGTGTGGGGGGTGGACAGGGCACCTGATGCGGTGGTGGGGCGGAGTAGCCAATCTGGGGACTGGCTATGACACACACACACACACACACACACACCTATGTAAATAGGCCCCCTGCAATTCTGCTGGACGCGAAGTGGCCCCGCACCGTCCCATCCTACCTGTGGACAGGACAGAGAGAGAGAGAGAGGGGGGGGGCGTGTAAAGGGTGTGCGCGCAATTCGAGAGTCGCCGTGACAAGGCGACAGACACACACACACACACAGCCCTTTCCGGTTGTGGGTGTGGTCATCCCTTGCGTTGTGGGCCGCCTTCCTGAACGGTTAGGCCCCGGGGAATGAAACGGGGCGGTGCTTTGCACTGTTTGATTGTGTGTGTGTGTGTGTGTGTGTGCGTGCGTGCGTGTTTGCGCGCTTGTGAGTGCGAGTATGCATGCGTTCACAGTGGGGTGAACATTGACTCGGAAGTTTGTGGCAGTTTATTGAAGCGGTACCTATCCTTTATAGTAGTTTGCATACACTGCTATCTGCACACACGGGAGGTTTTTGTTTTGTTTCGTATTGTTTCTGTGCTATAAACTTTGGAGATGCAGTTTGATTCATCGCCCCCGCCCCCTCTCTCCCTCTGCAGTCTGGATTGATTTAGCGTCGACTCTCTCTCGCTGGAGTGTCGCCGCGCGAGGCGACCCTACCTTGACTTGCCGCGCCCCGAAAGCCCCCCGCACGCACACACCCCAAAAGCCCCCCACACACCCCCAAGCAGCTCGTTAAAGCTGGATTAAAGCTCGCCCCGAAGTTGATTGTGGAGTCGCAAGGGTGCGAACGCCGGGGTTATCTCGTCGAGGCATACATCTTGTGTGCGTGTGTGTGCGTGTGTGTGTGTGAGAGAGAGAGAGAGTCTGTGTGGGGTGGCGGTGCCCGCGTGGATTCGTTGCCAGGGTAACAAGATGACGCTGCGGCGCGGTTGAGCCCGTTCGCTGTGCACGCTCAGGTTGTCGTGACAACGGAGTGCCCTCGTGCCGTGCCGTGCCGTGCCGTGCCGTGCCTCTGCCGGTCTTTGCCCGTATCAGCGTCGCACCTAGCATGGCGGGGCGTGGCGGGGCGTGGCGGGGCGCGGCGGGTCGCTGTGCCCGATGACTTCCACGCCATTGGGCGATGCCACGCCCCAGCACGCCCCGCCACGCCGCGGCCGGGCCTGCTCGCCACCTGGCGTGTCAGGAGCCTTCTCTCTCGCACCCTCGGCCGTGAGTGCGACGGAGACGGAGAGAGAGAGAGAGAGAGAGAGAGAGAGAGAGAGAGAGAGAGAGAGAGAGAGAGAGAGACGTAGAGAGAGAGAGAAAGATCCTTCTTTGAGGACAGCCGCGTTAGGTACGGCGCGCGCAGTAAGCAGATTTTAATTTAGTCCATGGAGCCATCGTGAGCCATCCAGCTCCATTTTAATAAAAGTGCGGGGCTTGGTCGGGCTTGGCTCTTAGCGCGGCACGGCACAGTGGGCCAGAAGACCGGTGGAGGTGGCCGAAACTCTGGACGCGTTTTGAGCTCCAGAGTCGCTGAACAGGCCTCGAACCGAACGTGTGACCCCACCAATGGATTCCTCGTTCGGAGCGCAATCCATTGGTGGGGTCACACGTTCGGTTCGAGTCCTGCTTAGCGACTCTGGAGCTCAAAACGCGTCTAGACTTTTGGCTGCCTCCACCGGCCTGCTGGCCCACTGTGCCGCGGAGGCGGACTCTAATTCGCCAGTGGAAAATGAATGTACTTCGGCGGTTGGCTTAGTGTCGCTCAGTGCACGTCCCCGCCTCAGTGCGGCACGGCACGCCTCGGCTGATTTATTTTGTACCCTCCTAAGGAGGCGCAATTTATCGTGGCTTGCCCGCCGTGCCACACCGCGCTGGACAATTTAGTACCTTATCTGATGAGTGGCCTCTAGGAGCTGCAGGCGAGCACGGCACGGCGTCGCCAGGCCGCCGTGCGGTAGTGTCTGCCGGCGTGTTTCCGTCGACCTCCTGGAGTAGTCCACTTTCTTGTCCTTTTCTGCTCCGTGGTGCTGCGGCTGAACCGGGCCGGCCGGGTTGGCAGTGCCGCCGCCTCGCGCGCCTCGAGCCTCGAGATGTGGATAAATTCGCCACAACCGAGACAAGAAAAAAAAGTGAGAAGGAATATTAATGTAACAGCAGCACTGAAAATAATTTGTATGGGAAACAAAATCGATAGCATGAATATGGTTGGAACCAAATCATTGAAACAGATTTTGTTTAGTGGAAAAGTCAGTGGCTCTTTCCTTAACTTTTCTTTTTTTGAAAAATTAAAAATTGTCATCGGTAGGCGCTGTTGGCGGTGGAGTTGCTTTCCCCTCGCTTCCGCCTTGTCGTGCAGTACGTCGTCGTCGTCCGCACAGTGGGCCAGAAGACCGGTGGGGGCGGCCAAAACTCCAGACGCGTTTTGAGCTCCAGCATCGCTAAATGGGACTCGAACCGAACGTGTGACCCCACCAATGGATTGCTCTCCGAACGAGGGATCCATTGGTGGGGGTCAGACGTTCGGTTCGAGTCCCATTTAGCGACCCTGGAGCTCAAAATGCGTCCAGGAGTTTCGGCCGCCTCCACCGGTCTTCTGGCCCACTGTGCTGCAGTCGACTCAATGAGGCCGGCATCCTGGCGGCATCTGACGCGTCATGCCGCCACAAAGGACGGCGTCGAGGAGGTCCGAGGAGTCAGTTTGCCCGCGGCCTGTGTGGCGTGCTTGCTGTGCCCCGGCGTGCGTGTGCCTGCCTGCCTGCCTGACTGCCCGGCGGTTGCTCGATCGCTTTCGCAATGTAGAACGACAAGTGTCGATCACTCCGCGATGCGCCGTCGGCGGCCGCAGAGATGCATTCGAACCAGTATCGCGCCCGCGGCTGCGTCTCTCTCTCTCTCTCTCTCTCTCTCTCTCTCTCTCTCTCTCTCTCTCGCACACACACACACGGCATGGAAAGCGACCGCCCAATCGAGGCGATAGAAATAAAGGCGCTGATGAGCCCTTTTGGAGTCTCGGCCGCGGCGACCATGACTTGGACTTGTGCAGAAGTGGGGTGGGCCGGGGCCGCTAGTGTAGGCCACAACGGCCTCTGATTCATATTCGTCTCGGCCATTTTTCCCTTTCTTCGAGGCGAAAAGTGCATCTCACTGGAGAGAGAGAGAGAGAGAGAGAGAGAGAGAGAGAGAGAGAGAGAGAGAGAGAGAGAGAGAGAATCTGGTTCGAATCCGCCGCGCTCTGCTGGCGGCGCTGTGGTCGCCAAGGCCGCGGGGAAAGAATGCCGCCCAGCGAGTGAGTGAGAACGCCACTGTAATAAGTCGAAACCCGTTTTCCGGGCCCGGGAAAAGGGGGGGGGGGGTAACAGCCACTTCCGGCGCCGCCACTGTATTACTGCAGTGGCCTGGACACGCGACTCGCGGCCGAAATTCGGAAAGCCGCGCGTCGATGGAATGAAAGAGCGCCGTAATCCGAGGGAAAAGAAAATGACAAGCCCCGGCCGGGAGTCGAACCCGCGCCACCCCGCCCGCCGTGTGAGAAGCCGCGCCTTTTTCGCCCCGACGGTTTCTCACGCTCCGGGGCGGGCAGTGACGACCGCTGCGAACCGCCGTGGCAGGCGTGACAGCGAGAGAGAGAGAGAGAGAGAGAGATCGTTGACAGCGGTTGCCACTGCAGGTGCTGCACGCGGCTTCGCTGCTGCATGCCCGTCATTTCGGAGAGATTTGCTCGGCGAGCACGCCGTCGTCGTCCTCCTCGCCGTCATCTAGGCCGGCATCCTAATCAGTCACTTTCTCCGCACGCACCGCCGGAAAAAAGCGCCCGTAGATCATGCCGGCGATCATCGCCAAGTAATGACCTTGCCGCGGAAGTCACGGGTTCGAATCCTCGCGCCGCCGGCTGTCTGTTTATTTTTTTTCCGCTCCGTGTTTCTCTCTCTCTCTCTCTCTCTCTCTCTCTCTCTCTCTCTCTCTCTCTCTCTCTCTCTCTCTCTCTCTCTCTCTCTCTCTCTCTCTCTCTCTCTCTCTCTCTCTCTCTCTCTCTCTCTCTTTCGTTGACCTCATGTGTGGCGTCCTTGGAGTCCTCGGACGACGTTTCGACACAAATCACTCGCAGCCGGTGGTTAGTTACGTAGTGTTGGTATAATCACGGTGGTTGGCTGGATTGACAGTCCGTCACTTGTTCGCCGGGGCCGCGGCCTGCCGCGAGGCTAGTCGGCCAGCCGGCCTGCCAGGCTGATCCGAGTCAGATCCAGAGGCAGCCAACTTTCAGCGGCCGAAATCCTCCTGGGTCTGGTACAGCGTGCTTTCCTCGGGGAGGACGTCTGCCTGTGCTCTGTCTCTCTCGCACCGACGCGGGCCGCCCCGCGAGTGCGACAGAGACAGCGCGACGAAAGGGTTCTCGGCGTCCAGCGCGGCGTGGTCCGGCGTGGTCCCCCCGGGCGTCGACGGCCTGCCACGCGGCGGGCCCGGGTTCGCGTCCCGGCGGCTCCCTGGCGGGCCGGCACACTGTTTGTGTTTTCAATCAAATCCGGGCGAATATTGAGAAGGGCCTCGGTTCGCCGAGTTTGCTCAAGTCGATTCCAACTGTGTCGCTGACAAACAGGCCTTGCCTGGCCTTGCCCGGGTGAGTGACTGGTCAAAGAAAGGGGCGGTCCTTCTATCAGATTAGCCGTGTTGGCCGCGGGGCTCACTTAGCGTAACTACCCCCCCCCCCCCTCCCCTACCCCCCCCCCCCTCTCTGTCTCCAGTCGGGAGGCAAGGGCGAGAGGACGCGCCAAGACGTGTATGGAAAATTGGCCGTTCAGGTGAGTGGCACTACACTGTGACCGGCGTCATTGGCCTGTGGTTGCACGTGGGGTGATTAGACTCGGAGGGGAGTGCGCGACGCCGGCCCGGCTCGGCTCGGCCCGGCTCGGCTCGGCTCGGCTCGTCTCGGCCCGGCTCGGCACGGGGTGGAGCGCCGGCCGCGCGCCCCGTATTGATCTGCCGGCACACCCCGCCGCACCCCACCCCGCCCCGCCGCGCCCCGCCGCACCCCGCCCCGCCACCCCCTCCGCCGAATTCCGTCCCAGCGTGATGCCGTCCGCGGCTTGGCGGCTTCGGAATTTGGTGCGGTGGATAATATTTGGCTGCCAAGGCGCGCCTCTCGCAGTGTGTCCTCCCTCCGCGCGGACCAGCTGGTCGCCGGTTCGAATCCCGGCGGCGGCGGCGGCTTTTTTTTCGGCGGCCCGAATGATAATTAGACCGGGTGAGTCACCCCGGCCCGGGCCGGGCGTAACTTCCACGACGGCGACATGCGACGCTCCCCCGCCCTGCCCCCGGCCCTGCCAGCACACTGCCTGGGCAGCAGCCAGAGACATGCCGGGGACAGCTGGCTGGCGGCTCGGTCTGCCCGGCCGGCTGGGCCCCAGGGTGCCGTGCAAGCTCTGGAAGCCCCACCACACTGTGCAGTTCGGGAACCCAGTACGTGTTTTGTGGTTCACCTGGGAGCCAGCGCCGCGGCCTGCGCGGCTAGGGCAGGGGAGGGGCGGGGCACGGAGGTCGGGGTTGCTGTTTCTAAAAACTAGGGGTACGCGCCGTTTTGTGTGGGCGCGTAGTGTGGCTGAGCGATGCGAATTTGTGCACTTCGGACTGCAGCTTGTGGGCTCATATTGAGTGAAATGTAGGTCTGGGGTATAAATGGGAGTGATTTTTGTTATCAGCACACAAAAAACTGTTGGGATCAACGTCAAACTCGATTCCAAAATATTGGTCCAAAATTGGTCCAAATTCGGTAATGCGTGAGTCTGGGAAAAATTTGGAAGTCATTTTTGAGTTCAGCGCACCAAAAACTACAGGAAACAATAAAAAACTTTATTTGAAAATTTTGGTCCAAAATGACCTAATTTGGGATGAAAATATAAGTCTGGAGTCGAAATGGAGGTGATTTTCGTTATCAGCACACAAAAAACTGTTGGGATCAACATCAAACTCAATTCAAAAATTTTGGTCCAAATTTGGTCAAAATTAGGTAAAGCGTGAGTCTGGGAAAAATTTGGAAGTTATTTTTGAGTTCAGCTCATCAAACACTGCAGGAAACAATATAAAACTCGACCTGAAAATTTTGGTCCGAAATGACCTAATTTGAGATGAAAATATAAGTCTGGAGTAGAAATGGAAGGGGTTTTCATAATCAGCACTCGAAAAACTCCAAGAATCAATATGAGATTCGATTGAAAAATATCGATATCAAATTGATCAATAATCGGTAAAGAATGGGTCTTGGTTGGTCTTCATGGATCACCCTTTGTCGTCACCAATACCCTAATGCCACACCAATGCGATTCCTTCAGTCGAGTAACATTCCATTGCCAGCATTGAATCGCTTAATTAGCTACTTGTCTGCTTGACTCACTATTCGATACATCTTTTTCTTCAAAC
Organism: Thrips palmi; assembly: GCF_012932325.1. NCBI lineage: Eukaryota > Metazoa > Arthropoda > Insecta > Thysanoptera > Thripidae > Thrips > Thrips palmi. The sequence continues at coordinate 21,393,821 of NW_023144627.1, read as the reverse complement.
TAATGAATTCACAAATTTATTAGTTATATTTGAGAAGCCTTTTGTCATTCTTTCATTTAAAACCAGTGAAATAAACAATACAGAATGGAATATGTAATCATAGTTTTCATTAAGTGACTCAGTTTAGGGCAGGCTGATCTGAAGCATTTGACGGAGAACAAGTTGTGTCAAATTCAGTGAATCGTCTCATGAAGTCAAATGCAGAGGCCACTTGTTGCTCAATACGCCAACTTAATTTACCTTATTCATGCCTCGTGATATTTTATCTTTAGAGTAAAAGAATACAGTGTAGCATTAACATTGGGCTTACATTAAGAAAGCCAGCTTTTAAATCATTACCAATACTTGGTTCCAGCTGTTGGACACAAGCTTTGGTGAAGTTAAAGGAATCGTCCCATTAAAAGCAATTACCAAGTCACCCACCGCTCAAAACCTGAATCGTCTCATTGAACCCAATATCAGTTCAAAATCTGTTAGCACTAAATATATGGATTATTTATTGCACAAAATACATCTATTTATGGATTCTTTTAATCAATAGATGTAAGTACTAGAATATTTATGTTAGCTTGCAGCATTGCAATAGAGTGTCATTTCCCCGAGACAAACCAAGACAATTAACATGTCTTCTAATTTCAACAGAAGTTATTCATGCATTTACCTGATTTTATTTACTATGAAATTTAAAAATTAGGATAGTATCAGAGAGAATAAAATCAGTAGATGCACACAAAGGCAAAGAAAACATTCTATTTACAATCCACAACTACACTGCACTGACCTGTTCTCCTGTGACGGGGGAGGGGGAAGAGGGGAACGAAACACGTAAACCATTCTCACATTTAGTTTCTATATTTTCCTCTGTTGACACCCCGGAAGGGTTTCAATCATTCTAGAATGTTAAAAAACTATCTCAGTACCTATTTGAGAACCCCTTTGCTCTTTAGTTTGTTTATTTGCATAAGTGCCGTCCCGTCTTGCAGACGGCTTGCAAGCGCGGCAGCCGGTATGAGAAATTGGTCTGCCACACGCTGCTACCAACCTAAACACGCCAATTACCTAGTTCAAAATGATGTTTTGAATATTTCAAACGATGATAATTGTTAATCTAAGATAAACTCCCCCTGTAGGATGTTTAGGAGACATCAGGTGTGAAATTTGGATACTACACTCGTGGACAAAATTAAAGGAACGTTTTTTGGAGCTGGCCGTAAATACCTTAGTTTTTGTCCGATCTTAACGAAACTTCGTGACGGGCAGCTTTGAAGGGTCCTCTTGGCGCATGGAAAATTGCATTTGCGAGGATTGATGTTTAGGGGTGGTTTCACCCCCGTTAAGGGGGTGGTGCCGAAAAACGCAACTTTTAAAGGGTCCACGGGGGTCGCGGTGAGTTTGAAAAATTTAAAAACCACTCAGGGCGCTTTGTCTTGACGCCCTCTACAAAACGCAACCCCCGCCAGCCCTCTCCGACGAACGCACCCCCTACAACCCCCACCCCCCTCTCAAATCCAGAGTTTTTTACCTACAGCTCTGAAATTGCGCACACGTCCTTCTCTGTACTCCTCTGATGCAGGGAAAGTCCACTCCAGTTCAAAGAGTCCCATAGCCACCCCTTGGAGGGGCGCAACAGATTGTTTGTTTTTAACCCCTTCTGACATAAAGCACTACCGATCATCGGACGGTGATGAAATTCACCATAATCCGTCCTTGGGTGGGCAGGACCAATGCCGAAAAGACCCCGTTTCGGAAGCTACCCCCTGGCGTGAACAGGGGTGGTTCAAAGTTAGGGGTGCGCAACCCCCGAGCTTAAGGGTTGAAATGTGCCCGCCGCGCTTTCCCTGCGTACAGCACGGCCAGAGGCATCGGCCGCAACCCGCTTGGCTGCAATTTTCGCGTGAAGACACAGTTTATCGATCAAAATGTTCAAATTTCACTAAAACCCACCCCTAAGTTTGGGTCCCTCTGGAGGGTGAACGAGTTGAGCCACGACGGTGGGGGCCGCGGAATCTGAAGCGCGGACGCTTCATTACCAGACCCTCAAAAACTCGGAATTTTCCAATCGCGCGTTCACTGCCAAATCGGTGCGGAATTTCATATCGAACGAACGAAACCGCATGGACACGCACGCTGCGGCTCCTGGAGGTAGGCAGCCCATCGTACACCATGCCCCCCTCCTCGTTTTCCCCTTCGATTTCAGCAATTCCCGAGAATTGGCGCCGCTTCTAATCGATCTCGCAGCAATTATTCTCGCAAAACGCCGCAATACGATGAAATTGAAGGGGAAAGCGAGGAGGGGGACACACGGTGTACGATGGGCTGCCTACCTCCGGGAGCCGCAGCGTGCGTGTCCATGCGGTTTCGTTCGTTCGATATGAAATTCCGCACCGATTTGGCAGTGAACGCGCGATTGGAAAATTCCGAGTTTTTGAGGGTCTGGTAATGAAGCGTCCGCGCTTCAGATTCCGCGGCCCCCACCGTCGTGGCTCAACTCGTTCACCCTCCAGAGGGACCCAAACTTAGGGGTGGGTTTTAGTGAAATTTGAACATTTTGATCGATAAACTGTGTCTTCACGCGAAAATTGCAGCCAAGCGGGTTGCGGCCGATGCCTCTGGCCGTGCTGTACGCAGGGAAAGCGCGGCGGGCACATTTCAACCCTTAAGCTCGGGGGTTGCGCACCCCTAACTTTGAACCACCCCTGTTCACGCCAGGGGGTAGCTTCCGAAACGGGGTCTTTTCGGCATTGATCCTGCCCACCCAAGGACGGATTATGGTGAATTTCATCACCGTCCGATGATCGGTAGTGCTTCATGTCAGAAGGGGTTGAAAACAAACAATCTGTTGCGCCCCTCCAAGGGGTGGCTATGGGACTCTTTGAACTGGAGTGGACTTTCCCTGCATCAGAGGAGTACAGAGAAGGACGTGTGCGCAATTTCAGAGCTGTAGGTCAAAAACTCTGGATTTGAGAGGGGGGTGGGGGTTGTAGGGGGTGGGTTCGTCGGAGAGGGCTGGCGGGGGTTGCGTTTTGTAGAGGGCGTCAAGACAAAGCGCCCTGAGTGGTTTTTAAATTTTTCAAACTCACCGCGACCCCCGTGGACCCTTCAAAAGTTGCGTTTTTCGGCACCACCCCCTTAACGGGGGTGAAACCACCCCTAAACATCAATCCTCGCAAATGCAATTTTCCATGCGCCAAGAGGACCCTTCAAAGCTGCCCGTCACGAAGTTTCGTTAAGATCGGACAAAAACTAAGGTATTTACGGCCAGCTCCAAAAAACGTTCCTTTAATTTTGTCCACGAGTGTATTCGTTCAGTAGTTGCTGAGAAACGTGAGTGATTACATACAGACAGACAGACAGACAGACAGACGCACGACCAGTCACTTTTCGGAGCGCCCAAACACGGCAAGGGCTTCGCTATCGCTCAGCCAATAAACATCATGATACCCCTTTTGCTCTCGTTCCACCGGTGTTCCGCCGTGGACGGACATGCCCTACGGTAGTTCGATTCGGACACGATCCCGAGGGGGAATTTAAAAGTTTGCGTTGCCGCGGCCCCTGGACGGGACGCCTTGCGGGAGCGAGAGAGACAGAGCGTGGAACGGGTCAGGTGAAATGCCAGGCACGCCACGGCAACAGCCAGGCCCATTGGCCAGGCCGGCCGCTCGCACGCCAGCGCTATTTGTTTAGTGATGTACTTACCGCGGGCCGTCGCGCAGAGCGGCGCAGAGTCCCAGCATCATCGGAACCTCTCGAAGGCACGCTGGGAAGGTGCGCACGAACCGGCACACTGGAGAGTCGGACTCTGTCTCTCTCGCACCCGTGCGGGGCGCCCCGTGAGTGCGAGAGAGACAGAGAGAGAGAGAGAGGCGGGGCTGCGCGCTCCCCCTTCGGCGGCGTGCTCGCGTGAGCAGGGCGTTGCATGCATGCAAGACGTGCGGGGGAGGATGTGTAAACTCGCATGCCGCGCCGTGTGTGTGTGTGTGTGTGTGTGTGTGTGTGTGTGTGTGTGTGTGTGTGTGTGTGTGTGAATGTACTTTGCTTTAGCTAGGGGGACGTGCACGGCGCGCGGCTTGGCCCGGCCGATGTAGGGACCGACTGCAAACTGGGGCTAAGACGATGTTGTTGTTGTTGTTGTCGTCGTCTGTGATCAACAACAACAATAAGATCATGGAGCGCCGCGAGAGTTTCTTCGATGGCGACCTTGACGCCCGTGTGCCCAGTGTAGTACCGGTACCGCTTCACTCTGGTCTCGTCATGTAAGGTACACACCGCAGGCCAGGTGAAACCGACTGGACAGCGTGCCTGCGGCGCTGGCGCCGCCTGTGCAGGACACTCCACTCTAAAAAAACAACAAAAACAAAAAATCAACTGTTGTTTCCCCTTTTGATAATGGCCGTCGTCTTTGCGAGTATTTTCGTTTGCATAAACGAGGTTAATCGCGCCCTGCCGGGTCGGGAGAGGGGGTGGGGGGTGATCCCGTGGGAAGACGGTCCTGTCAGGAATTCCAATTGGTGTTGACTTTGGCTTATCACTGCCGCTGTATTTTCTCGCAGTGGGGCGACAATCGGCAAATTTGCCAGAGGGCCTCTCTTCTCCCTGAGTCCTGGCCCCCCTCTCCACAGTGGGCCAGAAGGCCGGCGCTGGCGGCCGAAACTCTGGACGCGTTTTGAGCTCCAGAGTCGCTGAACAGGACTCGAACCGAACGTGTGACCCCCACCAATGGATTGCCCTCCGAACGAGGAATCCATTGGTGGGGTCACACGATCGGCTCGGGGCCCATTTAGCGACTCTGGAGCTCAAAACGCGTCTAGATTTCGGCCGCCTCCGCCGGTCTTCTGGCCCACCGCGCCCTCTCCCCTCCTTTTGCTCTTCTGCCTTCTCACAGGTGACAGAAGGCAAAGCTTTCGAGACGGTGAATTCCCTTCCAACTTGACTCTCTTGCTGCGCCTCGTGGAATGCTCCCTCTCCCTCGCTCCCATGCCGACAGTGACATATTGTCAGGGTGGCTCGGAAGAGGCGCGCCCCGCCCCGCCCCGCCCCGCCCCACCCCGCCCCGCCCCGCCCCACCCCGCCCCACCCCGCCCCGCCGGCTGTTCGAAACTCTGGGCATTACTCGTCAATGCGAGGCACGGCATGGCGGGGCCATGTCGGGGCACTCCGCCGCTGCAAACCCGGGTCGGAGCCAGAGTCATATTTTCGTCTTTACTTCGGCTTAATTTGGTTCCGCATTGAGCCCGTTTGAAGCGCGGCAGAAGGCGAGAGCAATGGTCATTCAAGGCGCGCGCAAGGGCTAAACGAGGCGAAACAAAGGTTGAGACCAGGCGAAAAAAAGACGCTGCGCAAGCTTATCTTATTCGTCTTGAAATTGTCTCTATCGCGTTTTGATTTAGGCTTGCGGAAGCCGAAAAGAAGGCGAAAAAAAGACGAAAAGAAGACTCGTACGAGCCCGGCAGGAGCCGAAAAAAAGACGAGATTGAGCGCCGCCTGCCTCCGGTCGGCAAAAGAGGTGGTGAGGGGCCAGCGACCGCACTGGCGAAAAGTAAACACGGCCTGCGCTTCGACGCAGCGTCGAACTACGAACCATGAGACTCGGAAATCGGTGGCGCAAGCCGCTGGGCCAGGGCGACTTGTTGGAGGCTGGGTGTCTCAGCTTGACTCCTGACTCACGCTGCCGCGGCGGCTGGCTGTTGACGGCTGTTGACGGCTGTGTGGTGTGTCAGTTTAATATTATTTTACATTTCTTAATTTTTTGTATCGCCTTTACTGTTCGTGCTCTCTATCACCGTTCAACGAAATCATACGCATTGAATAGATCGGACGATGAGTGAATGAATGGTATTGAACCGACGCACCACACAGCAGTTTGTCGTCAACAGCCAGCCGCCGCGGCAGCGTGAGTCAGGAGTCAAGCTGAGACACCCAGCCTCCAACAAGTCGCCCTGGCCCAGCGGCTTGCGCCACCGATTTCCGAGTCTCATGGTTCGTAGTTCGACGCTGCGTCGAAGCGCAGGCCGTGTTTACTTTTCGCCAGTGCGGTCGCTGGCCCCTCACCACCTCTTTTGCCGACCGGAGGCAGGCGGCGCTCAATCTCGTCTTTTTTTCGGCTCCTGCCGGGCTCGTACGAGTCTTCTTTTCGTCTTTTTTTTCGCCTTCTTTTCGGCTTCCGCAAGCCTAAATCAAAACGCGATAGAGACAATTTCAAGACGAATAAGATAAGCTTGCGCAGCGTCTTTTTTTCGCCTGGTCTCAACCTTTGTTTCGCCTCGTTTAGCCCTTGCGCGCGCCTTGAATGACCATTGCTCTCGCCTTCTACCGCGCTTCAAACGGGCTCAATGCGGAAACCAAATTAAGCCGAAGTAAAGACGAAAATATGACTCTGGCTCCGACCCGGGAATGCCGAACAGTCTCTGTCGCACCCCTGCGCACCGCCCCGTGGGTGCGAGGGAGACGGACACTGTCTAATCAACTGATAAGCCCGCGATCCACTTCACTTCTTTGTTTCCCGGAAAGGGGGGACGCTGAACGCTTTGGCAGCGAAGCACGGCGGAGCACAGCGGAGCGGCAGCTAACCTGATTCATCAAGACCCTTTGTTTTTTTTCCCGCTCGCCATTTTTTAAATATTTTTGTGTTTTTGGCGCTTGGCGCGGGCACGTCCGCGGGCCGCGGCGGGCCGTCACGACGCATTGTTTTACGGTGAAGGAGCCGGGGCGCTGGGCAGGGGCCGGCAGCAGGGGCTTTAAGGCTAATTGAGGTTTATTTCCTCCAGCCTGGAAGTGCTCCGGGACGTGGAGCAATGCTCTTCTCCAGCGAGCACGGCCTGGAGTCGCTAGTCGCTCGCTGGAGAGGGGCGGGGCTGGCGGGGCCGCCACACTGGAGTCTCGCTAGTCTCGCGCACCTGGCGGTCCCCGTGCATTCGCCGATGTAATCACGGTAGTGGCAGTGCCGCGGAGGCAGGCAAAAATTCCCACCACAGTGGGCCAGAAGACCGGCGTGGACGCGGCCGAAACTCTGGACGCGTTTTGAGCTCCGAGTCGCTAAACAGGACTCGAACCGAACGTGTGACCCCACCAATGGATTCCTCGTTCGGAGAGCAATCCATTGGTGGGGTCACACGTTCGGTTCGAGTCCCATTTAGCGACTCTGGAGCTCAAAACGCGTCCGGGGTTTTGACCGCCTGGCGCGTGTAGGGAGTTGGCGGGGCGTTTTAATCCGAAGATGGCTGCCGCCGGCTGCGCGCGGTAAATGTGAAACGTTTGGCTGTGAAATTTTAATGCAGTCTTGTCCTAAGCCCACGGTCTGGCCCCGCGCTTCGCAAACCGGCATCAGGCCGTCACCCAGGCGCCACGACTTATGCCCTTCCCAGCGGGGCTCTAGAACTCCCCACCCCCTCTTTTTGGCCCCCTCCATCGGGCAGACCTCTCCTCTGGGGACACTTGGGAGCCACTGCTACCGTCCCCCGACCGGGCATCGCCGTGGCGTCGCCGTGGCATCGCCGGGCCTCCGAGATCGGGAGCCACCCCTTTGAAAGGGCGGGAAGGGCCTATCGGCCTGTGTACACATACTTGGCCGGGATGGGGGTGGTGCTGCCTGCCTGCCTGGCTGCCCGGCTGCCTGCCTGCCTGGCTGGCCCAGGGGCCGGCCCTCCCAACTCTTGTAAAGTCTGAGACGGTCGGAGACGCCGCTACCTCCACGCCGAACGGCGCTCGGCCCCTGGAGACCCCGCCCCGCCCCGCCCCGCCTCTGATGTGGTGTTCCCGGTGCCACACCTCAGCCCGGGCGGAGAAGCCCTCCGCGGCACCCCTGCCACTCCCCCGGCCACTTTTCGCCCCCCCCCCCTCCCCTCTCACTGCACTCGTTCACTTGGTTCGGCGAGGCGCATCAGGTCCGGGGCATTCTTTCTCGCCTTATATTGATAGTCGGCACGGGTTGTTAATGTATTCCAGGGCCTCCCCCCTGCCCGGCCCCTGCCCGGCCCCCGCCCGGCCCTTGCCCCTCTAAGCAGGGCGCTCCGGAATTCGATATAACACGAAATAATAATGCAGACCGCCGTCCTTCCTCCGTGTAACCTTCCCTCCCCTCCCCCTCCCTCTTCCCCCTCCCCTCTCGCCGTGCCCGCCCGCGCTTCCCCTCCCGAATGCGTTTTATTTTTTTGACGAAATTTGTATGGGTTCCGTGTCCGGCTTCTTGACCCGAAGGAAGGGGTCCGGTCCGCATACGTGAGAGTGTTGGCGGGGTCCACGTAATACGCCCCGCCCCGCCCCGCCCTTTGCCGAGCAATATTCGAGTCGGAGCAATCAAGCGTGGCAGTAGCATGAGAATTTGGGGCCTTGGCCGGCCAGGGCGGCCAGGGGCAGGTCCCGTTGCCCTGTGCTCCTCCCCGCCGGACTGGGAGTCTGTCTGCTGGCACTCGGTGTCCGGGCCGAGGCCAAACTTTTCCGTGTTTTTGAGGAGCGAGTCGTGTCCCGCGAGCGGCCGCGAACGCCGAGTCCTGCAGACAGACAGGACATCACAGAGAACGAAATTAAGGATGGAGCTTCTTTCCCCGCTGCTGGAGTCTCTCTCTCTCTCTCTCTCTCTCTCTCTCTCTCTCTCTCTCTCTCTCTCTCTCTCTCTCTCTCTCTCTCTCTCTCTCTCTCTCTCCGTGCCCCGCGGAACGCAGACCAATAAAACCGTCCTTGTTTTGGTACGCCTGCTTCGGAAAGAAATCAATATAGTGTTATTAGAATGCCGTCTGTCCAGGCGCATAACTGCGAGTGACTGTGTCTGTGTGTGTGCGCGTCAGCCGAATGGATTAACGATACGTTTGTGGCGCGAATCGAATCGCTTCTGAAACGCTCGTCAAAGTATCGCGCCCATTCAGAGCGGCGATGGGCGAGTCCGATCGGCCGGGCCGACGGTGTGGCGGCCGACAGTGTGCCGTAAGGGAATGCCAGATGGCCGCATGGCCGCTCCGGAGTCATATTCGGGTGGAGTTACCAACCAAAGCAAGTTACGTGGCCCGAGGGTCGCGAGAGGCGACGCACAGTGGGCCAGAAGACCGATGGAGGCGGCCAAAACTCTAGACGCATTTTGAGCTCCAGAGTCGCTAAATGGGACTCGAACCGAACGTGTGACCTAACCAATGGATTCCTCGTTCGGAGAGCAGTCCATTGGTGGGGTCACACGTCCAGTTCGAGTCCCATTTAGCGACTCTGGAGCTCAAAACGCGTCTAGAGTTTTGGCCGCTCCCACCGGTCTTCTGGCCCACTGTGCCAGGGCGGAGGTGACTTCCGTCCTCGCGTCAAATTGCCCGCAGTGTCCGAGGCTGAATGAAGTTTTCAGTGACGGCGATTGCTAATAATGAAGAGTTATGGAAAGGGAGCGGCCACTCTCTTTGTTCTCTCTCCTTCTTTTTATTTTCGTTTGTTCTATATTTTTCTCGCTGGCCATCAATTACCCCTCTCCTCCTTTTTGCCTCTAAGTGTTTCCCGAAAAGGCGGCGGTGCCCCGTGCGGCGCTTTGCCCGCCAAAGGAGGCTCGTGACATAAGGCCCCGGTTGTAAATTTAAGTTCGCCTCAGCTGACGGGATTCCTAGTTTTTGTTGCTTCTTGTTGTTTCCAATTTGCCTCATCGCCGCAGCGGCCGAGTCCGTCCCTCCAGCGCCCACGCTGCCCAGTCGGGTCAGTGTTGCCACGCCCTCTCTCTTTATGGTGTGCAAGCTCTCCGACCGATTGTTGGGCAAACTATGCACCAGTTAATTGGAGGAATATCGCAATACGGCTCTGGCTGTTCGGAAAAATTTTGCACTGGAATGAAACAAACCTAATTTATTTTCTGCGTTCGAACGAAAATTCTCCCTGCTGTTGTGTGGCAAGGTTTTTGGATCAAAGATGCTCGATGGGAACTTACGAAGTTTCGTCGATTTGACACAGTAATTTTTTGGCAGTGTATCAAGATCGGCATCGTTTTTCGCTTCAATTGCGTTGTTGTCTGGTGTAGGTGCGATGCGACGGTCGCACCAAAGGTTGCGCTTCTCTGACATTTCTTGTTTCTTTCTGGTCCGATCTCGTTCGCCATCAGGCGTTTATATCTGGAGAAGAAGGCCGTTCGCACGCTGTTGCGCAAGAGAGAGAGAGAGAGAGAGAGACGCTCACAGGGCGTAGGTACGGCCTGACCTATTTGGCATAGCCCGTTTCGAAAGGGAATGCCCATTAGATTGGATGTGCGCCGGTAAAGTGGCACGCCTGGCATTTGTTTCGGTTTTACTTCGTTTTGCACCAGTTTCCCAAGTTCAGGCCTTCGGGGCGGGGCGGGGCGAGGCCTGCGCCAACGATATTGGCGGGCTCGGCTCTGCCAGCCCGGACTCGAACCTTTGGCTTTGCGCGCTCTAAATGTGCGTGGACGATTCCTGCAACCCACTAGAAACATTTCCTCTGCAAGGGCTTAAAAATCCACTTTCCTCTTTACTTTAACTTATTGTTGCTGTAAACGAGTCCGAAAAGTGATAGGGATACCCGGAGCTGCTTTCGCCTCTGGTTCCCTCCCGCACTGCACCTCACGGACTCATAACATGCCCAAGTCTGACTTGATTTCGAAATTCGATCCGCCATTGTTGTTGTTTGGCGTTTATGCGCGATGCGCGGACGGCACCTTCTGCCGTAAAGGAGGCGCCGCCGGGCTCGTCCGTCTCTCTCGCACTCACGGGGCGTTGCGTGGGCCCCTGGGAGTGCGAGGGAGAGGGAGAGAGAGGCGCGTTATGTGGCGCAACCGGAGACGTCGGGGCGTGGCGTTTTTAGCGGGGCCTGTAAATTACTCGGCCGTCACATTCGGAATCAATTCGGACGGAAACCGAAGTCGTTCGGGCCGCTTCGGGCCGAGCCGAGCGTTTCCGCGCCGATGATCATTTTCCGAATCGCCCCGACGGGTCATTCCTTAGAGCGAGACAAGAGGACCGGCCTGCCTCGCGGCGCGTCGTGAAAAACGGCTGCGAAGCAAACGAAATCCAGTTGAGGGGGAGGCCGCACGGCCATACAGTAGTTAGACTCGGTCCAGGCACAGCTTACGCTGCCCTGCCCTCCTCTCTCCCTCCCGAGAAATCCGATCCTAAATACGGTCCTACGCGAACCTAAGCCCCGCAGTTATCGCAAAACATTTACGTTGGGGGAGGGGGGGCACGTCCCGCACTCTGGACAGCGGCCATAGGGACGGCGGTCTTCGCCTCGGGCGGTGGACGACCGTGTGCCCCACTGGGAGGGGAGACCGTGTCTGCCTGCCTTGCGAGCAATCCTCGTTTGGCCACCTTTTTCGTTGCGTTCAAAGGCCGAGCCTGACTTGTGCGTCTCGGAGTGTATATACGTCCATCGGCCCGTCCTCCATGATTGGTTTTGAAAGTTTTGGCCCGGCGCGCGTTTTAGTCGCGCAGTCCTTTGAAAGAGGCACGTAATTAGCGACGCGAGGACCGTTTGCGTGAGTGCGGATCGGGATGGAGGACCCACGAGGACTTCCAGCGCCACCGAGGACTTCCAGCGCCACCGAGGACCTCGCCACCACGGAGGACTTCCGCCCGCTTCCGCCCCGGACCCTCGGAAAGCGAAGCCAAGGAATCAGCCAATTCAAAAGGATTGCGGCCGAGGATTTGAGGGGTCCTTTTGACGCGAGGCCGTGCTCGCGTCGCGGCGAGCTGTCCGAGGCAGGAGCCCCGCACCGGGAGTCTGCCGGAGTCTGGGACGAGGGCCGCGGGAGGGAAATATGAGGTGCCCATTTATTTTGAGGAACTGCCACGGAAATTAATGTCGATTTTTATGCGGCGGTCATTCTTTTGTCGCTCCGGACAGATTGCCATGATGGGGTTGCCCGTCTTATTTGTTTGCCTCGTTGTTTTTTTATCGACTTTTTTGCGTGTTAAATTTGTTTTACCCCTCGGAGTTGATCTGCCCGCTCCTGGACCGCGTTGGAAATTCGTTAAATCGAGTGAAGTTTTCGCCGCCGGGTGCCGAAAGCGCGAAACGTGTTGTGCCGCGCCACTGTTTGCGAAAACTACTTGTAAATAATGAGGAGGGGCGCCAACGCCCCGGGATTTATGCATTTGCGAACAACGGATTGTTGTTGTTGCTGCACGTGTCACGCCTCGTATGTCACCGGAAGTCGCTATGCAATCCACCGCCACCCGCACGTCTCAGATGACGCAGCACCAGTTTCGGCGTGGAGGCTCAGTCATTTTCTTTTTGTCGGGTGTCCTTTTTATTAAAAAAAAAAGTTTTTGGCAATAAATTTTAATTTTTTCAATTACTGTCTGGTCTGGTATTTTTCAGTTTTTTTTTTCAGTTGTGAGGGTTTTTTTTTCTTTCAATTTTTGAGGCGTGTACACACTTTGCTGTGTTGCCGATGCGCCGACACAGACACAACAAAGTGAGAGCCTGGAATACTACACTGTGTGCTTAGCCGGAGTTTGGTTGGTAATTGCGTTGCCGTGGCGTTGCCGAGGCTTAGGTCCGCCCGAGTAAAGTGGGCTATTACACGCGCATCCCACACTTTTTTTTTCTGGTGTGTGTGTCGTCGCCGTGTTTTTGACAGTGTACTGCCCCGGGCGGGCCGCTCCAGGGCAGTGCGGGCACAATGGTGGCAGCAACGGAATGATTGTGGCATGCATTGCGTGGAAATTGGTGATGAAGGCGAGTCTGTCGTCGCCCTCGTCCGTCTCTCTCGCACCCCTACGGGACGCCCCGTGAGTGCGAGAGAGACACAGAGACGAGTCTCTGTGACCGCCCCCCGTCGCCCCTAAACGAAGTGGAAGACATCCTCGTCAGCGTATGAAGACCCCCGATTATCCACTCTTTCGACAGGGTCCAAGGGACCCGAAGGGACCGCACAGTGGGCCAGAAGACCGCGGTCATCGTCATCAGCGCTGTTAGGCCTCAGCAGACCTCTAGCGTTCGAGTAAGCAACTACAACTAACACAGAACTCAGACTGCAAACCTCAAAGGCGCAGGCTGTGCAGAAGACCGGTGGAGGCGGTCAAAACCCCGGACGCGTTTTGAGCTCCAGCGTCGCTAAATGGGACTCGAACCGAACGTGTGACCCCACCAATGGATTGCTCTTCGAACGAGGAATCCATTGGTGGGGTCACAAGTCCGGTTCGAGTCCTGTCTAGAAAAGCGCAAACTGTCCCGATCTTTGGTTCGTTCCGTCTGTCCCACTCGGCCTTCGTAATGCCCAGGGAGTGAAAGTCGGTGCCTGCGTTTGCCTGATGCGCGCTTAGGCGTCGCGCCGACATGTGTTCGCAGCGGGTGGTGCCGTACACGCAGCCTGTTCCCAGCACGTCTCTCGAGTGTGTGTGTGTGTGTGTGTGTGTGTGTGTGTGTGTGTGTGTGTGTGTGTGTGTGTGTGTGTGTAAAGGGCCCGCTTCAAGTCCAGGGTGGTCGGCCTGAGTGTCAAGATGCGCCGGCAGTCCCCCGCTCGGCCATGAAACCAGCATGGCTGTCATTGTACACTGTGTGGTCATTGGACAGAATGTCTTTCTCATTTTCCGGTCGGTTTGGGGGTGCACGTCTTTATATGCGAGAGCCAAGTGGGATTTATTGCCGAGTAGTTTGTCGAAGCGTTTCGGAGGGAAAATGTCAACTGAGTGAAGCATCCTTGCGGCAGGACCGTTTGCGGCAGAGGAGTGAAAGGACACGGTTGCGTTTTAACGACGATCCCCCTCTCCCTCTCTAACTGGGATAAATATTGAAATGTGACGATCCGGGACGAGGCAGCCGGGTAAATAAACCAGCAGGAGAAAAGCGCGGACCAATCAGCGACTTCCTTGCTAATGCAGCTCACGGACCGCGCTGCTCCGTCTCTCTCTCGCACTGGCGGGGCTTCCCCTGGGTGCGAGAGAGACAGACTGCCCGCGCAGAAGCGTGTCCCATTCAAGTGACGTCACTGACGGCCGCTCGCTCGCTGGGTTGCCGCTGCCGCGTTATTGGAAACGCATGGACTAATTTGAGTGTTTTCTCTTGATTGCAGGTGAGTTTGGTGCCCGCTGCTTGACGGCTCTCTGCTGCCTGCAGCCACCGTGAGTGAGATTCGGACTCGGCCGCGCGGAAACGCGGAAGGGTTGCGGTCGGTTGGCTTTTCAGACGCGTGCAGAGCTCCAGAGTCACTCAGCAGGGCTCGAACCGAACGTGTGACCCCACCATCGTTCGGAGAGCAATCCATTGGTGGGGTCACACATTCGGTTCGTGTCCCATTTAGCGACTCTGGAGCTCAAAACGCGTCCGGGGTTTTGACCGCCTCCGCCGGTCTTCTGGCCCACTGTGCGACGTGAAGTGTCGACGCGCGATGCATCCATCGCATGGCCCGTCCAGTAATTAGGCCGGCATCGTGACAATGACGGGCGGCCTCCCACCTCCCCCTCCCACCTCCCCCCCCCCCCCCTCTCTCTCTCTCTCTCTCTCTCTCTCTCGGACGGGAATTACGGCCCGTCCTCCCACACGCGGCCCGCGAAGCCCGCGACGTCTTCGAATTGGGCGGTCGGACAGGCAGACAGACAGACTCGCAGGGAGGGCGGGAAAGATACACTGTTATGCCGGTTACGGTGTAAAGAATCGCAACGATATTTCTTACTGGTAGGAAAAAGGTGGGACGGCGTTGTTGCCAGTCATGCACTAAGGAACAAAATTGACAGAATTTTTTTTCATTTTTTCGCTGTTGGTTCATTTTTGGGCGCGCTAGTTTGGGCCATCTGGCCCTTCCTGGAAGGCCTGGAGGGTCTGGAAGGCGCCCTGCCCTAAGGCCCGCCCTGCTCGCCCTGCTCCTGGAGGGCGTGGCCGCGTGGGTGCACTGTAGAGTTGCAGGGCTAAGGGCTGACCCCGGAAGGGCCCGTCCGGAAACGACGTGGCGGCGACCGGGGATCGAACCCGGGGCCGGGCCGGGCCGGGGGGTGAGACAACAATTTCTGCGGCGGAGGGGCTGCCCTCGTGCTTGACTGGACACCAGTTACACTGTACCCCCCACCGACTGCGCCGTCTATGGCCGAGAGCGAAGAATGGACTGGGAGCACTCAAAAGGCGAGGGGAGGGGGAGGTAAGCAGTGGAGGCGCCTCGGTACACTCACTGCAAATAATATTCCGGGACTCTCCTGTGGAGTGGCCGAGGGGGCAATGATGAGTCCGGTGCTTTGCAGAGATCTTCAAGTCAAGTCCGGCTGCGCAGTGTACAGTGGCGGCGGCACTCGGCGAGACACTCTGAAAAACAGACTCAAGTTGTTTCGGGCGTGGCCGACACTCTTTTTAGAAGGCGGCGGCGACCCGAAAAGTCTGCGAAGGAGAAGAAAAACGATAACCAAAGACAGGACGCTTCCTGGAAGACAGACTTCGATTTTTCCGCGGACCGTTCGTTTTTATTTGGTTTGTCGCGACCAATTATGATAGCAATATATAAGCGAAACAGACGTCGTCTGCGCGGACCGACCCGGGAAAATAAAAAGATGGTCGAAATAAGGTGACCGGGGGGCGGCGGCGGCGGGGGCGGCCTCATGAAATATGGATGCGGGGAACCTATTTTGTGTCGTGCTGAGCGCGCCCGACTTCGGGACACCGTAGGTGAGACGTGTCGCCGAGACGCGAGGACTTTGGGGGCTTCGGGCGTGCGCTCCAACTTGGGGGCACCGTAGCTTGCATACTTGAGGACACTGCGATCTGAGGCAGTTTGGCGCGCGGGGCACCGTAGCGGAGCCCGGACTTGTGGGCACCGTAGCTGCAGTCATGCGTGTGCACTTCGGTCTCCGTCGGTAGCAGGCGTGCGCGCGCATGACTTATGACGCCGGGGCACCGTAGCTGCAGTCGCACCTGCGCGCACTTCGGGGCACCCTAGTTACACCGACGCTCGTTCGTTAGGCAGTGTAGGCCGTGTAGCCCCGTCTGGCGCTGCGGCTGACGGACAGGTAGGTTAGGTCGGAGTGTATGGTTATAGGTGGACGGGGCCGAACAGCCAGAGCTATTAAATCACGTCGTGGCATTTCACTTTCGTCGGCTTTGGGCGAGGAGGAGGGGGAGGGGGAGGGGGACCCAAAGGGCCCGACCGGATCGGTGACGAAACGGTAGCGCTAATTTACATGAATGGAGAAGGATAAAAATAAAATGGAGGCGCGAGGCAACGACCTGCTTCGAGAGGCTTTCGGCGGAATTTATTTTTTCACAGTTATTTTCTTACTCTGTAAATTTTATTCATAGTTTTTTTTGGTTATCGTTGCATTTTTAAAATATATCTTTCCCCTTTGAAATCAATTTTAGCCGGACCTGCTGGGAACCTGGTGCGCCCGCGAGACGCGAGCCAGTATGTAAAGCAAGTGAGGCAGAAGTACACACACACAAACGGCGCGCACAGCACAGCGGGTACAGGCCATCGCTCGGCAAAGCGGTCCGATGTATTGGCGAAAGTCCTCTCCCCGGAAATGCATTGTGTGTGCCGAGGACGCCGCGACGCGTGTCTCTGGGCGCCGTGTGGCGTGGCGTGGCGTGCCCTACCTCGCGCCGCGGGGGGCGGGCCGGCTGGGCGCTGCGTGAGTGAGTGCTTTATATTTTGTGTCATCCTTGGCGGGCACGCCGCCTTTCTCCCGACGATTTTGCGCGTGGGAGGTAGACAGACAGACAGACAGACAGACGGACAGACAGACGGACAGACGGACAGACAGACAGACAGACAGACGGAAATCAAAATGAGGGGTCTTCCTTCGGCATGCCCGAATTTTCTGTAAACGGCGGTGAATGCAAGCGGCCAGGAAGTGCAGTCCGTCTTACAGTGTCGGTCCGCGGCTTGAGGGAAATGCCGCTGATAACATGGGAACGGGCCGCGGCCCGGGCGGGCCGCCTCCGATAAGCCGCCCAACTGGGTTACGCCTTGGCAGTGCCTGCAGCGCACAGTGGGCCAGAAGACCGGTGGAGGCGGCCGAGACTCTAGACGCGTGCAGAGCTCCAGAGTCGCCAAATGGGACTCGAACCGAACGTGTGACCCCACCAATGGATTGCTCTCCGAACGAGGAATCCATTGGTGGGGTCACACGTTCGGTTCGAGTCCCATTTAGCGACTCTGGAGCCCAAAACGCGTTTGGAGTTCGGGCCGCCGGCGCCGTCTTCTGGCCCACTGCGCCTTGCAGTGCCGTGCCTACCGGTGTAAGGCGAGCGAGAGGCGAATCGATAGCCCCAATTACGTTGAGGCTGTTGAATAAGCGGCGGAGGAAGTGGCCGTTTTTACTGACCGCGCGGGGCGAGCGGGGCAACGGCCAACCGCGCCTCTTGTGCGGTTGCGATTTTAACGATTAGCGGAAACGGACTTAGCCAGCCTCAGAGCCGCCGTGCCGCGCCGTGCCGCGCCGTGCCTGGCTGGCCTTTACCGCGCGCTAATGCCGCCCCTCCTCCCTCCCCCTTTCCCCCGGCGCCCCTTCGTTTCGTCCTGCAATCCTTTTTGCCACTTTTGCAGTCGGCATACTGTGGGAACGCATCGGGCGGCGCGCCCCGCTGAGGACGACCCTGCCGTACTAGTAGCGCCTCTCTCTCTCTCTCTCTCTCTCTCTCTCTCTCTCTCTCTCTCTCTCTCTCTCTCTCTCTCTCTCTCTCTTTCTCTCTCTCTCTCTCTCTCTCTCTCTCTCTCTCCTCTCTTCTCTCTCTCTCTCTCTCTCTCTCTCTCTCTCTCTCGCACCGGTGCGACTAAATAGCAGTGCGATTAGCAAATTAAGCAGAATCGGCTTCCAGCGCCGAGTCAGTGAGTCCGAGTTGGTTGGTGACCCTGCCGCTCCCGTTCTATCCCTCTCTGTCTCTCTCGTCCCTCTCGTAATCGGGGAAAGCCTCTGACAACGTAGCAAGACAGCTGGCTAAAAAAATTTCAAGGCAGTGCCGAAAGTCCCAAGAGTCAAATTTGAAACGATTTGCATATTATAA
Source organism: Thrips palmi (assembly GCF_012932325.1). Taxonomy (NCBI): domain Eukaryota; kingdom Metazoa; phylum Arthropoda; class Insecta; order Thysanoptera; family Thripidae; genus Thrips; species Thrips palmi. The sequence continues at coordinate 21,375,926 of NW_023144627.1, read as the reverse complement.
TTTGTTTTTTCGTTACGTCAGTCAGTCACCGCCCTTGTCTTTTTACACGACGTGGGTCGCAAAGTGACACTTTCTGAAAATCACAAATCGTCTGCGTTTTAAAGGGGAAAGTTCTTTTGCCATGACTGGGCGTTTTTTGAATGTGTGTGTGTGTGTGTGTGTGTGTGTTGGGGTTGGGGCGTTATCACAGGGGCCCTATCAAATCAATTCTGCTGCGGCGAGGCGTCGCATTGAGCTGACAGCCCCGCAGCGCTGACAGGCGAGCTGACAGGCAAGCTGACCGCGGCAGGCAGGGCAGTCAGTCAGTGTGGTGGTGGGCGGGGCCCGGCCGGCGTGTCCCTTTTGTCGCGTGGCGACGCGTGGCGACGGGGGCCGAGTTTTGGGGCCCCCGGGTGGTGAAAAGCGCGTCACATTCGCGTTGGCGGGCCCCAAAATTCACACACACACACACACACACACACACACACACACGAGGGGTGACTTTCGCCTCGAGGGGCCGAATGCGATACAATCCGTGCGGCATTGAAGAGGCGCGTATTTTGCTGTTGTTGTTGTTGGCGTTTCAAAGTGCCCCCGCCGCGTAACGCGACCGCGACCAAGTTTCTATCCGGATCCCATTATTTTGTTTCCCACACTGTCCGCCCGCTGGGCGCAGCCTGTCGCTCTCTCTCTGTCTCTCTCGCACTCGCGGGGCGTCCGCGTTGGCTCCGCACGGGTGCGAGAGAGACGGGGCACGGTCCATCCGTCAAAGGCGAAACCCCTCCGCGCCGCTCTGCGCGTACATTATGTGCGGAGGGGCTTTCGGGGATGAGGGGCTAGTCGGATCGGATTCGCGTCCGAAAGTCCCTCCGGGGCTTGTTCCAGGCTCCTTCACCTTTGCCGCCTTTGCCCGACTCCCATCCTCTCCGCGACCCGGTCCAGTCTGATCCTCTCCAGAGGATCCTCTCCAGTCCGATCAGGCGCCTCATCCCGTCCTGGTGATCCTCTCCAGTCCCAGTCGCCTCATCCCGTCCTGGTGATCCCCTCCAGTCCGATCAGGCGCCTCATCCCGTCCTGGTGATCCTCTCCAGTCCCAGTCGCCTCATCCCGTCCTGGTGATCCTCTCCAGTCCCAGTCGCCTCATCCCGTCCTGGTGATCCCCTCCAGTCCGATCAGGCGCCTCATCCCGTCCTGGTGATCATCTCCAGTCCCAGTCGCCTCATCCCTTCCTGGTGATCCTCTCCAGTCCCAGTCGCCTCATCCCGTCCTGGTGATCCCCTCCAGTCCGATCAGGCGCCTCATCCCGTTCTGGTGATCATCTCCAGGACACCGCGTCCAGTTCATCCTGTCCAGCAGTCTTACCCATTGATCCTGGCCTGTCAATCCTTTCCAGTCTATCCTTTTTAGTCCATCGTTTCCAGTCCATCCTTCCCAGTCCATCCTCTCCAGGCGGTCCTCTCCAGCCGTCCCTTCCGCCCTGTCCTGGCGTGCTGCAGTGTGGTGGTAATGAAGGTGGAGCCGGTAATATCGCAGGTGTGGCTGTCTGAGTGGTCGGTGCTGGGGCACTGCCTGGACTGTCGAGACTGCCGGGACGGGACAATAGCCGGACCGCCGCGCCGTGGAGCCTGGACACGGCTGGACCGCTGCACAGTGGGCCGGAAGACCGGTGGAGGCGGTCGAAGCTCTAGACGCGTTTTGAGCTCCAGAGTCGCTAAACGGGACTCGAACCGAACGTGTGGCCCCACCAATGAATTGCTCTCCGGAGGACGAATCCATTGGTGGGGTCACTCGTTTGGTTCGAGTCATATTCAGCGACTCTGGAGCTCAAAACGCGTAAAGAGTTTTGGCCGCCTCCGCCGGTCTTCTTCTGGCCCACTGTGCGCTGGACCCTGCTCGCTGGAGCTCGCTGGAGCGGCCGCTGGCGCCGTATCGCCGCGCTGTCGGCGGCCACTACGTGCCACTACGTGCCACTACACCGTACGACGCCGGGGTCGCGGAGGGACATAAACCAGCGGGCTAGAACCCCTTTAGGGTCGGCAAAGCCCAAGGCCCGGCCGGCCCACCTTCGGGGACGGGACCCTTTGCGCCGCCAGGAAATTTCGCAGTGTGTGTCCGACAAAAGCGGCGAGGCCTGGCCGGTATTCGAACCCGGGACCGGGCGATCGCCACTCCACTGGAAGGTCAAGGCGGGCGAATCGGCGGGGAATGCGGCGGTGCGAGTGACTCTCTGTCGCGGGACGTCCCGTGGGTGCGAGAGAGACAGCGCGACGAGGCGGTCCCAGCCGCGGCCCTGACCCTGCGCGTCTGTCTGCTGGACCGCCGACTATACACCGTAAAAAAGCGTCTTTTTTGACAGTGCAGTGGACGCGGTACGGTCCGCTTCATTTCCCTGATTGCCCGTGTTTATGGTCGGCTTCTTTTTTTTTTCAGCTAAGCGAAATTTAGTGTAGCCCCCCCCTTTTAAAAAAATAGAAAGAAAAGAAACCGAAATACGGAAAAAAGTGAAGGCGGTGGCCCAGAAAGTCCGGGAGCGCGGTGGCATTCGTGGCAATGGCTGCGGCGACATGATTTACGGGCCGCCCCGCGCGTTTATTTCCGTCTGGTCAAGCCGAGGGCAGCCCGGCCAGCCCGGGGTCCGTCCATAAATCCACCTGGCCATTACGAATGCGTTAGCCCCGCCGTGTTGATACACTGTTGCGGGCTGCCTACAGTGTGGCGTACAGCGCGTACACGGCGATAAGCGGTGCGCGTTTACAGAGCGAGGTCTTTTTATCCTTTTTCGGGGTGTGTGTCAGTTGTGCGTGTTCGAGCAGCAAGTTTGGTGTGAGGTGGTGTGTAGACATTTATTTCGTCTTTCTATTTCAATTTTTTTTTCATTGAAATTTTATGAGTTTTTATGTACTTTAATATGTTTTATGTAACTTTTTGTAACCAGACCTTTTTTTTTTTCAAGGTTTGTCGGAAACAAGTAATCGGGTTCTATTTTTGTTGAGAAAGTGACGTGGCCGTGGACGGGCGTTGAACCTGCGACATGCGGGGTTGCATGCAGAGGAAGGACTTTCACGCGTGGGGGTCATTACAGGCCGGGGCGTGGCGCGGCGCGCGGGGAACGCCGACCAATTATCGCCACGGACTTGGTGGTTTTACTCCACATTCACATCGGCTGTCGTAGGGCCGCACAGTGGGCCAGAAGACCGGTGGAGGCGGCCAGAATCCCGGACGCGTTTTGAGCTGCAGAGTCGCTAAGCGGGACTCGAACCGAACGCGTGACCCCACCAATGGATTGCTCTCTGAACGAGGAATCCATTGGTGGGGTCACACGTTCGGTTCGATCCCTGTTTAGCGACTCTGGAGCTCAAAACGCGCCGGGAGTTTTGGCCGCGTCCACCGGTCTCCCGGCACACCGTGGGCAAGTGTCAAAGGGCTTCCTCGCCACGCGAGCCACGTGGCGCGGGACGCAGCCCAAACTAATATCGGCATGTAGGCCGGCCCTTTTAGGCCCTTGTTAGTTTGGCATCCAAGTTGGCCCTCGCCCGGGGCACAGCCTCTCGGGCCTATCGAACTACGACACTCATCCAGGGGGATTATTATCCGCGTGAGCAGCCGCCAAGTTTGAGGCGCGTGCCAGAAGGTCCCTGCAAAAAAAAAACAAAACAAGAGCACTGTTAAAGATGGGTTGGAAAATCAGCAAACTCTCCTGGAATGTCCAATATATTTTTTTTAACAATGTGCTTTACCGAAAGGAACTATCTCGCCGTTGTTCCCGCTCCACAATCGTTTCATCGACCGTTTTAGGAAAAACACCCAAGTTTGGCGGCCGCGGCCGCGATGACTGACAAGCCGCCGACAAGTTTCTTCTGCCCCATGGTAATTAGCACCGTTTTCTAGAATGTAAGAACGAGAAAAAAAAACAACTAAAAAGTTGCCGCCGGTCGGCGGCAGCTCCGTTTCGCATACACACACCTTTCACTTCTCAACAACAACAACAACAACTCTGTTTTTCTTTCCTCGTCTTTTTTCGCGAACGGCCGGGCTGCCGCGGCACAGTGGGCCAGAAGACCGGCGCAGGCGGCCAAAACTCTAGGCGCGTTTCGAGCTCCAGAGTCGCTAAATGGGACTCGAGTCGGACGTGTGACCCCACCCACGGATTCCTCGTTCGGAGAGCAATCCATTGGTAGGGTCACAAGTTCGGTTCGAGTCCCGCTTAGCGACTCTGGAGCTCAAAACGCGTCTAGAGTTGTGGCCGCCTCCACCGGTCTTCTGGCCCACTGTGCCGCGGCGGGAGACGGCCGCCATGGGACGCGAAATCTTGTTGGAAATGGCCGAGGCAGTGTGCCGCGCGCTGCGGTGTCCAGTCTTGCAGTGCAGTGCGGCCACACCACCATAAACTGGTGCGGCACGGCGTGGCGCGGGGCAAGCTCTATTACTTTGGCTTTCATAAATTCCTGCCGGTATGGTCAGCGGAGAGTCTGGTTATTAGCAAGACTCGCTAATCGACTGTCTCTCTGTCTGTCTGTCCGTCTGCTGTCCGCTCGTCTCGTTCCCACAGTGGCGCGGCGAGTAAATCTTTCTGGATTTACGTCGCCGGCTTTCGCTGTTATTGATTCGCGCACTGACGTGCCCAGTTTGAAATAATGCAGTGGCGCGGCATTGTTGGTCCTAAGTGTAGCGGTCGTGAGGCCGCGATGCGCCCCCGTCGCTCTGTCTCTCTCGCACTCACACGGTGCGCCTCGTGAGTGCGAGAGAGACAGAGCGACGCTGCGGGGTCAGGGGTCGCGCTTTGTGAGGAATGCACCGCTTGCTGCCGTTTGTTGTTGTTGTTGTTGTTGTTTTGTTGGTGGATCGTGTCTAGGCCGGTGTTGCCGATCGCGCAGGGTTGCCCCGGGTCAGACAGGAAGCGCCAATTTCGGTCTCGAGGAGATCGGAGGCGGCGGTGTTGCCGTTTTCGTCGCTCTGTCTCTCTCGCACCCGTGCGGCCCGCTACGTGAGAGAGAAAGAGAGAGAGAGAGAGAGAGAGAGAGAGAGAGAGAGAGAGAGAGAGAGAGAGAGAGAGACCGCTCCTCAGCCTGGACAGCCTGCGAGGTAGGCAACCCGGTCCACTCGGGTGCGTTGCACGCGCTGACGTTGCCTACCGAGCCCGGCGCTCGCTCCGGCCGCCGCCGTTCGGATTCCGATGAATTTTTTGTTTGGCTGCAGTTGAAAAACTGTCCGGGGGGCAGTGCCGCCGGTGCAGGGCTGTTCGCTCCCGGTTTGTTGTTGTGCAGTTGGCTCGCCCCCCCGGTCCTACAGTGTGGTGGCATTGACGGCAAAGGGAATCGGCGATGGGATAGGGCGTGGCGGCGCGCGGCTTTGAACGCTTGACCGCCACCCCTGTTCTAATTTTGTTGTTGCTTTTGTTGATGTTGTTGGGCAGCACGCACAGAGGCCCCGGATTTGGCCGAAGGGACCGCGCGAATGTACATATATATAGCAGTGGTAGTGCAGAGTGTTTGAAAACCGCGTTGGAAATTCGCAGGGGTGCGAGAGAGAGAGAGAGAGAGAGAGAGAGAGAGAGAGAGAGAGAGAGAGAGAGAGAGAGAGAGAGAGGCGGGCCGGGCAATCAGATAGGATATTGTAGCGCCCTGCCTCTCCCCAGGGAAACGCAGGCGGCAGGGCGGACGCGCCATTGTACGCTAGAACCCGCCGCCCGCGCTGAATTCGCTGAATTTTCCCGCCGCCGCCGAAATTTCAGCGTGTTTATTTGAAATTGCGTGCCGCTGCTGGAATGAAACGGAGTGGACTATTGTAGTCGCGATACTCTCGCTATCCCCGCGAGGCTCCTGCATCCGTGTCGTCCGTCTGCCTGTCTGTCTGCCTGTCTGTCTGCCTGTCTGTCTGTCTGTCTGTCTGTCTGTCTGCTTGTCTGTCTGTCTGTCTGCCTGTCTGTCTGCCTGTCTGTCTGTCTGTCTGCCTGTCTGTCTGCCTGTCTGTCTGTCTGTCTGTCTGCCTGTCTGCTTGTCTGTCCGTCTGTCTGTCTGCTTGTCTGTCCGTCCGCGCACTCGGGGCGTGAACGTGAGTGGTGCCGGCTCGGCTCCGCGGCCTCACAGTGTGCCCCGGCTGCGCCCGCTCCGCCATTCCGCCGGGCTCGTCTCTGCCGCCGTGATAAACAGCCGGGTGGGGAGTGGGCCCCAGTCGGCCCCAGTCGGCCCCAGTCGGCCCCAGTGGGCCCCAGTCGGCCCCAGTGGGCCCCAGTCGGCCCCAGTCGGCCCCAGTCGGCCCCAGTCGGCCCCAGTCGGCCCCAGTGGGCCCCAGTCGGCCCCAGTCGGCCCCAGTCGGCCCCAGTCGGCCCCAGTCGGCCCCAGTCGGCCCCAGTCGGCCCCAGTCGGCCCCAGTCGGCCCCAGTCGGCCCCAGTCGGGGCTGGCTGGCCGGCCGGGAGGGTTGCAACGAGTTAATCTTGCTTTTTGACTGAGGCGCGCGGCTCGTTTCGGGGCTCCCTATCTCGACCACGGTGAGAGTTACACGCGCCGCGCCGCACCGCCCGGGCTGATTTCGATGCGGAATTTAATTTGGGGCGATTACAGTGCCCCGGCATGGGGCAGAGATACGCGACGGGGGGAAGACCGGCGGGGGCGGCCAAAAACTCGAGTCGCCGAATGAGTTACAGGAGTCGATTGTAAAACAGTATCTGCTTGTCCTTTTCCCTGCATCGGCCGCTCACTCGCCTTGTCGTCTCCCTCTCCCTCTCTTCCTCTCTCTCTCTCTCTCTCTCTCTCTCTCTCTCTCTCTCTCTCTCTCTCTCTCTCGCTGCACTCTCCTCTAATTGAGCGCGGACATCACGACTCGCTAGATAACGCCTGTGTCTGCAAGTGCCCCCCCCCCCCTCTCCACGATCGGAGCGGCATGGCAGCGCGCCCCTCGTTATCTCCAGACAAGTCCTAGTCTGTCCGACTTGGACGCATTCGGATCGGCAGAGACCCTCCCCCTCCCCTTTCCGCCCCCTCTCCCCCTCCCCCACTCTCACCACCACCGCACTGGTAGAGTCGTCTTTGAACCGTATTGGTGGTGTGGCCGAGTCGGGTCGAGTGATCCAAGTCACGACCGGAGCAGGGAACGCCGTCTGAGAGAGGGGGGGAGAGAGAGAGAGAGAGAGGGGGGGGGGAGAGAGAGAGAGAGAGAGGGGGGGGGGAGAGAGAGAGAGAGAGAGAGGGGGGAGAGAGAAAGAGGGGGGACCAAAAGTGACACAAGTTGCTCGCGAGGAGCGAAAAGCGACTATCCTTTTGCCTACCTTCCGAGGCGCGAACAACGACGAGAGGTTCGAGGGAATACGGCAAACCCCAAAACACACACACACACTAACACACACCCTTGTTGTTGTTTTTATCGGCTGCTGGAAGCGCGCGCGGCTGGAGGGGCCTTGCCTTCCCTCTTCTTGGCCGCAGATTTGAATTGTGTTGTGTGGGTCCGGAAACGGCGGGCTTAGCGCTTGTGTGTGTGTGTGCGTGTAGCTTTAGCACTTAGCCAAATTTCGCATTTGGCAGAGCGCGGCGTGGGGGTGGGGGGAGGCCGTTTGAGCAGCTTCCGGCCGCCGGGGTTGTGCGAGATGGGGTTGGTCTGGCTGGCAGTGAAGAGCATCCCCCTCGTCTGCACTGGCCGGGCCTGCCCCTGCCTTGCCCGGCGGAACTGGCGGAAGGCCCTGTTTTTGCTCGCCGTGCATTTCCATACTCATAAATCGAGGCTCACGGAATCGGTGTCGATCGGAACGGTACGACGGACCGGGCGGGCCGGGGGTCTTGCTCGGGAGGGGCCTCTCCCGGCCTTGCCTGCCACCGTGGCGTACCGCCCCGCCCCGCCCCGCCCACCGGGATTAACGACCCTGTAATGGGGTTTAGTTCGGCGTGATCCCGCCGCGACGCCCACGCGCCAGCAGCGCCAGCCTGACTCTGCCTCTCTCGCGCTCGCGGCACGTCGCGCCTGCGTGCGAGAGAGACAGCCCGGCCGCGCCCCCTGCAGCGCAGCGGCAGCGCCAGTGTGCAGTGGGCTAGAAGAGCAGCGCCGGCGGCCAAAACTCTAGACGCGTTTTGAGCTCCAGAGTCGCTAAACAGGACTCGAACCGAACGTGTGACCACATCAATGGATTCCTCGTTCGGAGAGCAATTCATTGGTGGGGTCACACGTTCGGTTCGAGTCCCATTTAGCTACTCTGGAGCTCAAAACGCGTCCGGGAATTTTTGCCGACCGCGCCGGTCCTCTGTTCCACAGTGCAGTGCCCTACGTGCCAATGGGTCGGATCCGGGCGGGAATAAGCCTCGTGCGTCACTCGTCAAACTTGAGGCAGTGCTCTGTCTCTCTCGCACCTTCAGGGCCTTGCCGGACGCCCCGCGAGTGCGAGAGAGACAGAGAGGAATGAGCCGCCGCGCGCCCTTTTGTGCACGTGCCCCGCTCCGCTCGAGTTCGGGAGATCCGGCCTGGAACAAGCAGGGTGAACTGTGCTTTCGTCACTTTGTCCTCTCTCTCTCTCTCGGCCCCCGGGGCCCACAATGCACCTCGCTGAAGCGCACCGGGCGCTCCAGAGTGAAGAGCTGGAAGTACGCGCAGAACAACGCCGCATTTTAGGAGGTCGAGCATGAGAAATTACTCTCTCCGTCTTCGTCTCGGGGACACTGGGGGGTGTTTGAATTGTCGGGCCCTCGGTGTCTCCTGGCAGTGTGTGCTGTTCCAAGGGGACTACGTGAGCGTGCTCTGTGTGTGTGTGTGTGTTGGTCTGTCTGTGCGCGCGCGTCGGTGCATAGCCGGCTGGAGTGAGTGATTCAGTGCGGACGGGCAGGCCCAAAGTTTGGCGTGGCGCTGGGACCCGCCGGAGTCTGGCTGTAGTCTAGCCTGAGTCTGCCTGGAGCCTGCCTGGAGTCTGGTTGGAGTCTGCCTGGAGTCTGCCTGGAGCCTGCCTGGAGTCTGGTTGGAGTCTGCCTGGAGTCTGCCTGGAGCCTGCCTGGAGCCTGCCTGGAGCCTGCCTGGAGTCTGCCCGGAGTCTGCCTGGAGCCTTGCTGGAGTCTGGTTGAAGTCTGGCTGGAGCCTTGCTGGAGTCTGCCTGGAGTCTGGCTGGGGCTTTGCTGGAGTCTGGCTGGAGTCTGGTTGGAGTCTGCCTGGAGTCTGCCTGGAGTCTGGCTGGGGCCTTGCTGGAGTCTGGCTGGAGTCTGGTTGGAGTCTGCCTGGAGTCTGGTTGGAGTCTGCCTGGAGTCTGCCTGGAGTCTGCCTGGAGTCTGCCTGGAGTCTGGCTGGGACTTTGCTGGAGTCTGGCTGGAGTCCTCCAGCGGGAGGGCGACGCGAAGGCGCCCGACTTTCCAGCGCGTTCTGAATGCGTCTGGAGACGAGACGGGACGTCGCCGGGCCTAGAGGGCCCCAGGTGGACGCGCCGGCCTGGAATCCAGAGGCTGCGGCCCTCCAGCAAGCTTGCCTGGAGAAAAGCCGGCAGCCCCCGGCACCGCGAAGTACGACCACTGGCAGCGAAGGCAGGCAAATGGATGTTGCGATTGGACCGGCGCTCTTGTTTGCGAGGCCCTGCGCCGCCCCGCGCCGCCCCGCGCCGCCCCGCCAGGCCCCTCGATCGGGCCTAAAGCCTAAACAGGAGGGAGGGCTGTTCATAATGGTGCATACCGACCTGCCCGGGCCTGCCCCGGCCTGCCCTCCCCGACTGGACGAGGATGGAATTCATTGTGAGGCCCGCTGCGAGGCTAGCTAGCGTGGGAAGGGGCTCTCTGTCTCTCTCGCGCTCGCGGGGCGCCCCGAAGGGGTGCGAGAGAGACGGAGAGAGGCCGGCGATCTTTGGATTTGATGGGCGGACAAAAGGGGCACCGTCCTGCCGTCCTGCGGGGGCCACCACAGTGGAGGCACACTGTGGAGGCACCACTCTGGAAGGGGCCTCTCTACCGCCTCTCGTTCTTCGACGGCCTCTCTATCACGGTCTCTCTTACACACCTCTCTGTCCCTCCTGAAAATTCTCTCCGAATGTCTCTCGAAATCAAAGTCTCTTCGACTGCCTCTCTAACATACCCTCCAACTGCCTCTCTAACAAACCCTCCGACTGCCTCTCTAAGCCGTTCTCCCTAACCACATGTCCGTCATGTCCGCCGCCATTTTTCGGCGCGTGTTTGTCGCGCCCTGGAACGGAATGGAAGCAAAGGGGTGGCCTCGACATTCCTTTCCTTTCTCGAGGAAGAGGAGGCTGACAGATGAACGGGCACTGTGTGTGTGTGTGTGTGTGTGTGTGTGTGTGTGTGTGAGAGAGAGAGAGAGAGAGAGAGAGACTGTGAGTGTGTTGCGCAACCCGCAAGGCTGACGGGAAACTCCGCCGAACTCACACACATTTACTCTCTCATCCGCACACACACTAACACTCACACACTCGCTCACAGGTGTACCGACACTCACACGGACGTAAGTAGGAGCGCGAGTTCAAACACACACACACACACACACACACACACACACACACACACACATGCACCTACACACAGACGCGCAGAAGGCACCGTTGAAGAGGGCCCTGTCCACCAACACTTTTAGCAGCACCGTGTCGGCCCAGAAAGAAGCGTCAAGTAGCAACAACCCGTTGTGCTCGCACGTCAGCGGGGAGCTCTAGGGGGTGGAGTTTCCCCCCCGCCTCTCTCTCTCTCTCTCTCTCTCTCTCTCTCTCTCTCTCTCTCTCTCTCTCTCTCCCGTCCCGCGAGGTGTTTTCCCAGTGCTGCCGCCGCCAGCCACTTTTGATTTTAGATTAAAGCCAAACCCTTGGGGTTGGCGGCTCGCGGGCTGGCTCCGGGCGAGTGCTTTCTTTGTCGCCCCGTCTCTCTCGCTCCTGCCGGCCGGCCGCGAGTGCCGCGGGGGTGCGAGAGAGAGAAAGAGAGAGACGGTGTCGCGCGCGGAATTTGAATATTCAACGCCTTGGAGTGGCCACGGAGTGCCCTGGCCGCCGCAGGTGAATCGGAAACAATGATTGAAAAAGCGGCGGCCGCTTGCTTTGGGGGATCTCGCAGTGGCGTGGCAGTGGTGCCGTCCGGGTTTGGGACGCTTCCAATAACCACCACCTGTCAGGCGTCGCGACGCAAGGAAGAGGGAGGTTTATGCGGTTTATGCCACGACGGCCATGTTGACGCCGAAGGAGGAGGAGAAGAAGCAGATGATAATAAACATGAAGAAGAAAGGTATGATGAAGAAGAAGACGAAGTTGAAGAACATGAAGAAGACGAAGTAAAAGATGAAGATGAGGTAGAACAAGATGAAGTAAAAGATGAAGATGATGTAAAAGATGAAGATCATGTAAAAGATGAAAATAAGGCAGACGAAGATGAAGAGATAAAGAAAAGTGATGCTGCTGGGTGTACACATGCAAACAGTCTGGTCCTCACCTTTTCCCTGTGAAAGGTACGACCATTTTAATGGTATGGTGGATATCTTTTGTGAATGGGTTGGCGATCGAAATGAGCAGGAGACGGGGGGACAGAAAGCCTAAAGCCTCCTCCCCCTTTTTTCCTCATTTGTGGAACCGTTTGCAAATGCTACTACTCCGCACTGTCGCTCTCTCTCCATTCATCCTTGCGAGTTGGAGATGGCGCAGTCATGCATATTGAAAGGAGTCTGAAGAAGAAGTGAAGCAGCTTCTTTTTTCTTCCTGTCTCTTTTTTTCTTCTTTTCGGTCCCATCAGTTTAAAGAGTGCGGGGGGATTTCGCGTCGCGTGGCACGCGGAGAGAGAGAGAGAGAGAGGGAGAGACGGGTCGCGTGGGGTCGCCGACAGTATGCGTGTGTCTGCAGATTGACACAAAGGAGGGCGATTTTGATGGACCAGAGTTGTCGGCAAGGATTGCGAGGGAGGTATGAATTGCAGGCTGTGCCTTCGGTATCTCTCACGCCTGATCGGAGAAGGAGGATATTCCTTTCTGCTTGAATGGCCCGATGTCAGGGCAAGCCCAGGGCAGCCAGTCCTCGCCTGGAAAGAGATGACGCCCGCTAGAGGACGCCGCGCTGCTCCAAGTTTCCAGGGAGTGCCCAGTAATCACTCTCACCGAAACTAACCGAAGCGGCCCGAACTTGTGACTGAAAGTTCTAGTTTCAATGATTTCGATTATAAAGTACCTGCTGTTTCGGAAATTTCAAAAATATTTTTTTCCACTGCACCGGTAACTTATTCAAAGCAGGAAACAAATGAGCAGTTCTTGGAGTTTTCCGAAGATCTGAGGCAATTTTCCAGGCATTTTTAACAGTGTTTGCCTTTCCACGAGATGCACGAAAACGGTCCGGTTGTTTTGGCGCGTCGGACGCTCCCCCAGTGGCCGCGGTGTGAGTTTGAGGTGCCTCATCCATCCTGTCTCGCGGGATCCCGAATCCTCTGCCGCGCAGCACAGCCGGCCCAGCCGGCCCGGCCACAGCTTCGCGGCCGCCAGCGCGCCAGCGGCGCTCCATCCACTCCGTCATCCTTGGTCTCGCCACCCTCATCCTGCCTTCCTTCAATCTCGGTAATCCTCTCTCTCTCTCTCTGTGCCATAAAGTCCTCTGGCTGCACTTTGCACCGCTGGCAACGCCGCTGCGCTGTGCTCCGCCGCGCTCCGCCCTTGGTTGGCTGGGGCGTGGCCGACGTGGCCGGCGTGGCTCTGGCGCGTCGCTGCAGACCAGTCCTCCCACGTGCCGCAGCCGCCTCAAGGATCGCCGCTCTGTCTCTCTCGCACCCCTGCGGCCCTACGGGTCGGCCCGCGAGAGCGACGGAGACGCCTGCTGGTGGACTGTGGTTTGCTTTTTTCGCTGCCCTGTGCGGCCCTGTGGGTTGTGGCTGGCGCGCCGCTGGCGCCCGTGCCAATATTTGTGTAGCGAAAGCGAAAATCAAGCCGCGCATTTCGCAGCCAGTGTGTGTGTGGCGCGGCGGTTCGAATCCCGGCGCAGCCGTCTGTTTTTCGGTTTTTCCAGCGTGCTATCAAGCACAGGCGGTGTCGTGATTAAGTGGCCGTGTTATTGCCGGTTGCCCGTACATGGTGTGGGCATGCAGGATTGGCCTGTCTCTCTTGCACCCCTGCGCTGCCCTGCGGCCCGCCCCACGAGTGCGAGAGAGACAGAGCGACGAACCGCTGGAGTCGGTCTGCGGGCCATCGACAGTGCGACCGTGTCCCCGTTCCGTCTGAAAAAGGCCCATTTTAACGAAAGCGAGACTTGCGCACACATGCACACACAGCTCGCTAACACACACCGCCACACACTTACACGCCGGCCTTGGCGTCCAGTGCTTTGACATTACTGCCGCTGCTACCACACAACTGCGCAACCTAGCGCTGCGGCCGCGCTGTGTAGTATTGACGCCAGAATTTGAATCGAGCTCGCCAAGAATGGTCAACGAGTTTAGCGCCACGATTTGAATGCGTTTTGTAACGCAGCCGGTGTGTAATTGTCCCGACGGTACACTCGAAAAACGAATGCTAAAACCGTTCCAGTGGCCTGACAGAAGCCTCCGTTGAGGGCACGTCCAATGCTGGAAAAACTGAGTGGAAATAATGCTGAAGAAACACACAGCCTGAAGAAAATAGCCAATTTACAGGACCACTTCTTTGGAGGTTGGCCGAGGGACAGGTCAAAGAATGGCCTGGAATCCGTCACCTGGTTTGGGCAGGCTCCCGCGGAGTTTTGAATCAGCGGTTACTTTGGCGCTAAAATATGGCGCGGCTGGTGATGAAATACTTTTCACGACCGCGGCGTGGCACTGCAGCGCGCTGATGGCGTCGTGACGGTGCCCCCTTTTGTTGTTACTTTTGACGCCGCGGTTAATTACTGGTAAAGGCGGCGTCACGCCGTGCTCGGCTCGGCTCTCAAAGACGTGGCTCGGCTTGGAATCCAAGACCTGGCTCGGCTCGGCTCGCACCCAAAGGCATGGCTCGGTTCGGCACCCAAAAGCATGGCTCTACGTTTTTTCCATTTTAAAAATTTTGGCAATGTTTTACAATCTGTGCCTACCTCAAATACGCAATAAATTATTTCTAGCAATTTTTTGCAATAGAAGTACTTAAAAAAAAAAAAAGGCCTTTTATCGCAAACCTTCAGGGGTGACTATGGCAAAGTAGTTGAAATCCAGGCTAAGGGTTGACCTCATACCCCAGCGTTTGAGGTTTGCAGTCTGAGTCCCACGCTCGCCGTATCTAGCTGCTTAGCCGAACGCTATAGGCTTGCTGAGGCCTAACAGCGCTGATGCAGTGGGAATCGCAAACTCGTTTTTTGTTGCAAAAATTTGTAGTAAAAGCATTGCGAAATGAATGACAGTGCGAAGACCGTGGCTCGGCTAGGCGTGCAGCTCGGCCCGCCTCGTTGCGCAAAGCGTGATGCGCGCATCTCAACTGCGTGAAAAAAAAGGCGGAATCGATGGCCGGACTGAATTATCTCGGCGGCAAAGGGGTCGCCGGATCACTGACCTTCTTCCAGCGCTGCAGCGGTCGATAGGCAGACGGCCGGAACGACGATGGCAACCACGGCCGGGACAAAAAGTGGCAAAAGTGGGTAAACAGAGCATTTGTTGAAGTGTGGTGGCGGCCTGGTGCGCGGGGTCAGTGGAAGCATTAGCACGCCATCGCGACCTGCTGCTGGAGTGCTGCACGCGCTTCACCTCGCCCCGCCCCACCACGCCCCGCTGGCTTATAGTGTTCCATAACCCTGGAGGCGAAGTGTGCAGCAGATCGTGTGCGAACGGCTGGTGTGTGCACTCCCAAGAATGCGTGCATGAGTCGCGAAGTTTGGCCCCAGAGTTTGGCACGGTCTTAAATCAGGCTTACATGCGCACCAAGGGAATGCCGCCGGTTTGTTTGTTTGCTTGCACCGAGGGGCTGACAACTCTAAAATTGGGTCCGCACTAAATTGCAGGAACAAACACCTAACAACTTAAAAAGAGATTTTAGAAAAAATATTATTTTGACGACTGGTAACGTTAAATTACTTTATGTGTTCCCGTCAGGACTGCAAACACTAATAACTCATTATTGTCAATTTTTTAGCTTGGGAAATTTTAAAATTGAGCACACTGTTTGTGTACCAGTCGGGCCCGAAGGATTAACCGAAATTGTATCAAATAGGAAATGAGGTCGAGTCATTCTCGCAGGCTTTTGCCAGTGTGCGTGGGAACGGGTTGCGCCCTGCACCACGCCCCTGTGCCGCTGGCAGCGCTGACAGTGTGCATGCGTTGCCGTGCGTTGCTCTGTACCCCGAGGTGGCCGTCAACTGGACGCACAAACGATTTTCCACACCGCGCACTCGGACCTTTTGTCTTTTTCCTACCCTGACCTAACGGTGCGTTCGTTTGCTCTTTTTCGACGTTTGAAAAGTACCCCTCGATTGTTGCTGCTGTGAAAAAGTAGTGGGTGGTCTTGTTGGCAAAGCAGGTCTTTGTTCGCTGTGTGCGTTCGACGCTGCTCGTGCCTCGCAGAGCGAGCTTTACTGGGGATGATAATTGAACCAGGCCCAAGGATTGCTCGAACCGTCGATGTTGACAGTTCCAACCGCAGACGCCCTGGCTCCGTAATTGTCCATGTAGGGCCGTGCCTGGCCTGGGCACGGCCTGCGGCACGGCCTGCCCTCGGGTCAGGTTAGGCACTTGAGGGTATAGATCGTGGAGTGACGTGGGGGTGCGTCCTGATTTACTGTCACACGCTGTATGTTGGCACTAATTGAACAAGGTGGCTGGGGACCGGCTTGCTTGTGGCTGGAACAGTGCTGGAACGGGGAGGGGCCGCCCGTGCTAGTGCGGTACGTCACACTGTAAATTAAAATCAACAATTTCGCACACAAATACGAGCACGTTAAATTTTTCCGCACACACATTTTGTGAGACCATGTGGAAATGTTCGTGAAAGGAATTCTTTGGTGACTGTTCAAACTGTATACGGGATTTCTTAATCTGCACGGGGGACACAAAATTGGAAGTGTTGGTATTCGAACTCGAGACCGAAGCAGCGGCGCGGCTCCGACGCCATGCAAAGCTATCGTGACAACCCGGGCACCGCGGTCGGTGCCGTGAGGCCGTGGGGCGTCCCCCCCCCCTCTTTCCCCCTCGCCTCGCCGTCCGCCCACGTTTGCTCGCAGAAGTTATTGTGCAACTCGACACGCCATCTTGCGCATCCCTCCTCGGCGTGGCGAAAGAAAGAAAGAAGAACGAAAGAAAGAAGCAAGGAAAACAAAAAGTTGATCAAACCCGTAAAACACAGATGCCTGCCTGCATTTTCTAATATTCCGAGTTGCTCATGCTGTTGTTTTTGTTTGTTTGCAGGTATGTTGGACCGCCTGGACGAGCTTCGTGCGTCGAGATGAGTAAACCCGGTAGCACCATCGACACCTCATCAAGCAAAACCGAATTAATTATCTGTGTAACCGTATACACTACACCCTATTCGGCGGTGTATAAATAGGCGGCGTCTCGATCGTGACGGGATTACGAGAGAAAGTTCTGCGCCGCTCGTTCTGCCCTATGAAAAATATTAAAAGCAATCAATCAAAATCGAGGTAAACTGAGATATCGGATCAGGCGGGCCTTGTAGCGACCGGCCAGTCCCTTCTAGTCTCCCCACTCCGCTCCGACACCGTCTAGATCCTCTAGCGCGATCCCGCCCTCCCTCTCTGTGATCCTTGATCCTTCCCAACATCGTTTCGATTCCCCCCTCCACCCCGCCACAAGAGTCTTCCCGATCCTCTCCAACAACATCGTCGTCACGATCCTGCCCTGCGATCCTGTCCACTGTCCCACATCGAGCGAACCATCGCACTTCCTTGTGGCACTGGCGTCTGTGGGCGTCGCGTCGTGTTCAGTCTTCCGTGAGCTGCACTTACCTCACCGCGCCTTGGTCGCCATAGGTCGAGCTTGTGTGTGTGTGTCATGGCAACCAAATAATGACTTCATTGTCGCCTTTTATAGGGCAGCCACGCCCAAGGCTGCTTGTGTGTGTGTGTGTGTTCCAGTCTTGGCTCCAGGTGGCTTGGCGGGCTCACTTATACGGCAAAACCCCCTGAAGCTGCTTGCTCTGGGAATTGAATTGAATTTAGCGAGATAGTTACACCCGTTAAGTTTTCGGTCCGCTAATTTCGTTCCCGCGTAGTTTGGCCCGCGCGCACCAAGATTTCTCATCCTGCCACGCGTGTGTGTGAGCCAGAGTGTGTGTGTGTCCCCAGCGACGCGAGGCTGCCATAAAACGCCAAAAGCAAACTTGGCTAAATGCTCTGATGTGCAATTTGGCTTTAGCGCGCCTAGGCCTGCGAAGGGTGGACCCGGCTGAGTTTTCTTGCCTGCCATGCGTGGCTATTAGTGAATTATTGCTCGCGGAGCCGTCGCCCTCCCCCCGCAACCATTTTCTGGTGCTGCATCACGTGACACGCTGTCGCACCAGAGTGTGACACATTGTGACACAGTGTGACAACGGCGTGACGTGTTTGTGGACGCAGGGGGCGGTCGTTTGGCCCAGGGTGGTTTTGCACTCATTTAGCGCGTGGCTTGTCACTCTGATGTACTGTAAAATAAATCCTGGTATTCTTCCATTCCTGCCATAACATTACGTAGAAAATGAAGCGCGACACGCTGGACCCTGGAGGGGAGCGAGACGGAGTGCATTCTGGGCTGCGACGCTCGGCGCTCCGCTCTGGGAAAGTTTTATAGGCGATGGCGATCTCGTTAGGTCACTGCTTGAGTTACAAAGTCTCGCCAATCTGCATCTCATTTCGGACCGGGACTCGGGACTTCACGGATGTGCGCTTGAAACCTGAAACCCGAGGGCTCCAAGCGAAGGAGGGGCCGGGTGTCGTGAGTCGCCAGTCGAGAGAGAGAGAGAGAGAGGGAGAGAGAGAGAGAGAGAGAGAGAGATAGATAGAGAGAGAGAGAGACGCGGCCAAGAATTACAAGGGCGGTACCTTCTAATTTTAATTTGCCCCACATTGGGCTTGATGGCTGCTTATGGCGCCCAGACCTCTCCAACAACCCCTTGTTTCTCCAGCCCTGCCTCTCTAGCCCCGCCCCCGCTGTCTAATTGCTGCACGCTGCTGCCCACATGATTGGTGCGTCCTGGTGGCCGTGGTGGCTCCACAGTGTGGCACCATGGTGGCCGTGCTGGCGGTGGTGGTGATGGCCAGCGACGAGGAGTCTGTCCTGTCCGTCTGTCCGTCCTGTCCATAATGCAGGGCGCAGCGCACGACAGCGCGCTTGCCTGCGAATAATTGACCGGGGATGCGTCTGTGTATAATCTGTCGAGAGCGCGCCGGAGAGAGAGGGAGAGAGAGCGCGCCATTGTTTGAAGTGTCGGTAATGAAGAGCGGCAGGTAGCGTTATCGGTTTCCGATGTACCGGTCTCTGTTGCAGTGTGTGTGTGTGTGTGAGAGAGAGAGAGAGAGAGAGAGAGAGAGAGAGGCGAAGTTCTCGTGTGCGCGTGTCCTTCTGTCAGTCTGCGTGACGAGTAAAGTGTGAGGCGGCCACAGGTCGATCACATCCTCGACAAGAAATAGCAGGAGAATAAAGTGTATTTCCTATACGAGTAGGCGAACGAACAGCCACGCCGAGCGAGCAGCAAAAACAAAGGCATGGACGCACGGCGGTGACGTGTGGGGTAAAGGGCGTAAGACTCAAGGCCCCGCACCGTAATGCCTGTGTCTGTGTGTGTGTGCGTGTGGACGTGCGTGGACAAAACGCTCGACTCGAGACAGAATTCCCTGTGATCCGGCCAGCGGCCCCGCCTCGGCCCCGCCTCGGCCCCGCCTCGGCCCGCCGCTCGGATGCGGGTCCTGAGGACGTCCTGAGGACAGCAGCCCGCCTGACTAGTCGAGGGCTCACGCGACCGAAAAGGAACGCGCTCCCAATTGGACTTTTTCCTGGAGCCATGTCGTGGACCGGGTTCGTTTGGCTCCGATAAGGACACCGCCTCGCCGTTGTGATGCGCGGAATTCATATCTCAACATCCGAGGAAATCAAGGCCCTGTCATTAAAAGCAACGGAGGGAGATGAAATTCTCGATGATGACGTCATTTGCCTGGGCTCTTGTCGGCGGAGCTGTGTCGCCCAGCCGACTGTAAGACCGCCTCAGGAAGAAAATTCGTCATTTTGTCTCTTCCCCCTCCCCGCCGCCTTGCGTCCGGGACGGCGCGGGAGTGAAGGGACAAAGAGGGGGGAGGAGACAAACCGTGAGAAAGGGGCACTCCATCACCGCCACGCGGGTGCCGGCCGAGGCGCAGCACAGCACCGCACCGCGCCGACGCCTCGAGTGGGCAAATATTGACGGGCGTCGCGGCCAAGCACGCCGTGCGCGCCGTGCTCAAGGTGCTTGCCGTGCTGCCGAACGCCGTGATTAGAACTGAGGTGATGCAGCGTTTCGGGGCGGCCAAACAGGCCGCCCAGAAAGAAGGTCAATTTTATTGAGCCAGCGGCGGAGCGGGAAAAGGCCGAATCTTTGTTATTTCCAAGTTGCTGTCGCCGTGTCAACAACGCGGACTGGATTACGCCGGGCACAATCCGCCGACTTGAAAGGACTTTCAAAGTCGAAGACAAGGCACTAAACAAACACACGCAAAAAAGAGAGAGAGAGAGAGAGAGGGAAAAGTCTGCGAGGGAAACGATAATATGGGGGCGGGATCATCTGTCATAGGCATATCAGCGCGCCGGCTTAACATTTAAAGTTTGCCGCGCGGAATATGGAACAAACCGAAAAAGTTTTGTCGCCCGGGCCGTAACGTGTGTGCGTCTAAAGTTGGCCAGTAACTCAGCCATATCTCTCGTGCGTCGCCCCTTGTCGACGGTGATCTGCGAGGCCCGCCAGGACCCACAGTGGGCCGCAAGACCGGTGGAGGCGGCCTGAACTCCAGACGCGTTTTGGGCTCCAGAGTCGCTAAATGGGACTCGAACCGAACGTGTGACCCCACCAATGGATTG
This sequence comes from Thrips palmi, assembly GCF_012932325.1. Taxonomy (NCBI): domain Eukaryota; kingdom Metazoa; phylum Arthropoda; class Insecta; order Thysanoptera; family Thripidae; genus Thrips; species Thrips palmi. Next base: position 21,356,054 of record NW_023144627.1, on the reverse strand, counting down.
CTCTCCGAACGAGGAGTCCATTGGTGGGGTCACACGTTCGGCTCGAGCCTTATTCAGTGACCTGAGTGGGGAAACGCGTTTAGAGTTTTGACCACCACCACCGGTCTTCTGGCCCCTGCGCTGCCGCCGCTGTCCGGAGGAACTTTTTCTCTGGACGTGTGACAATGTAGTCAGGGACGCGACGACACAAATGACGCGTCAAACGCCCCGCGCGGCATTCTAAAAAATAGAGGGGAGAATGGGGAGATGAAAACGCGGCGGTAAAAAGAAGGACATAATTTAAAGCTCGTCTCGCGGCTACGGCTGGAGAGTCTGCACTTGTGGGAGTTTCACGCATAAAACTGAAACATCTAATCGCAAAAGCATACTCGTGACGATTTCAAACGTGCTGTTGCCCGTTGTTTCGGCCAGAAACTGCACTGCACAAATCCATGGAATGATGGATGTTGGTTCGCGCTAAGCACACGGACAAGGGTGGTATTTGGTCGCATCTGGCAACGCTGCCGTCAAAGCTCGGAGGAGGACACGGGGCATCGGGGCGTTGGCTCCCCTCCCCTTCCACCACCCCATGGGCCTGGCCGGGGCCTTGCCGGGGCTTTACTGAGCCGTCAGTCCCCCGGTGGGGCCCTCTGTCCCTCTCGCACTCACGGGGCGTTGCGCGTAGGCGAGAGAGACAGAGCGACCCAGCCCGCTGCGCGCGGTGTCGGTGGAGCTGGAATTAGACGCTGGCTGCCGACTGACTCCGAGACTCGCTCTGTCTCCCTCACGCACACACGGGGCGCCCCGCGAGTGCGAGAGAGACGGAGCGACGAGAAGGACTCTCGGAGTGGGGGTGCTGCCAGTTTGTTTTGCCCTGCAACAGCAGCTGGGGGCAGCTGGCGCACGGCGCGGCACGCAGTCGTCCCCAAGCCCCCTCACGCACACACGGGGCGCCCCGCCAGCTTGTTTTGCCCTGCAGCTGGGGGCAGCTGGCGCACGGCGCGGCACGCAGTCGTCCCCAAGCCCCCTCACGCACACACGGGGCGCCCCGCCAGCTTGTTTTGCCCTGCAGCTGGGGGCAGCTGGCGCACGGCGCGGCACGCAGTCGTCCCCAAGCCCCCTCACGCACACACGGGGCGCCCCGCCAGCTTGTTTTGCCCTGCAGCTGGGGGCAGCTGGCGCACGGCGCGGCACGCAGTCGTCCCCAAGCCCCCTCACGCACACACGGGGCGCCCCGCCAGCTTGTTTTGCCCTGCAGCTGGGGGCAGCTGGCGCACGGCGCGGCACGCAGTCGTCCCCAAGCCCTCCACGCTGCGCCCCGCCAGCTTGTTTTGCCCTGCAGCTGGGGGCAGCTGGCGCACGGCGCGGCACGCAGTCGTCCCCCAAGCCCTCCACGCCGCGCCCCTCCGCCAAGATAGATGATCGCAACTCCATCTATCGATTTCGCCGCCATTAGGCGAGGGGCCCGCTCTCTGTCGCCCTCATCAGAAACGCGGGGCTCACCACTCTCAAAACCCAGGACGAATCGAAACCCCACACACTGTTACAGGAACATGTGGCAAAGTGCGTCAAAGAAAGCAGTTTGTACGTACTTTTCTATGCTCGAGATATGGTTCCAGAGAGAGTCCGACCTTGCCGGGTGCGTTTATCTCCGAGAGAGACGCGGGCTGAACCCGCAGGCAGGCGGGCTGGGGTGTGTCTGATTGAGGTGGGAGCAAAGGACTCTGGGAGGAGCGCCCGCGGCGTGGCGACGCAGAGACACATCCTGGCGCCGTGGCGCGGCGTGGCGGTGTGCTAAGGGTCCTGGAAGGCCCTGGAAGGCCTAAAAGCGCCCGGACGCAGAAAAGGGCGGGAAAAAAGGAGCGGAGAGGCCTTCCCCCGCGGACCGCCGCCTTGTACATAGAGCACAATGCACTGTAGCGAGCCTGGGCCACGGTGGCACTGCACAGAGGGCCAGGAGACCGGGGAGGGTGAAAATCCTGGACGCGAAATAGGACTCAAACCCAACTTGTAACCCCACCAATGGATTGCTCTCTACACGAGGAACCCATTGGTGGGATCACATGTCCGGTTTGCGTCCCCTTTAGCGACTCTGGAGCTCAAAAGGCGTCCAGAGTTTTGGCCGCCTCCACCGGTCTTCTGGCCCTTTGTGCATTGCCCGCGGTTGTAGCCATACTCCGCTCTGGATTCTCGCCTCCACCTCTTGGCGCTGTTAATTGAAAAGGCGCCTTGGCCAGCCTTGGCAGACGAATTTCTTTCCGAATGCTGCCCCCCCCCTCCCTCTCCGCCCCCTCGGCCTCGCGGGGGGTCGTTTTCATTATCTTTTCTCAATTAAAGCTTATTGGATGAGAAGGGCCTTTGGTCTATCCAGCCTGCCGTCGGCGATTGGATGCTAAAACGGATTAGCGAGACGTGCCAACTCGCAGCCACTATGCCCCATTTTTTTTTTGTTCCGCGTCTTTTGTGTCAGGGATATCGTAGTTCGGGGCCGCGCCGCTCCGGGGCGCTGCACAGTGGGCCAGAAGACCGGTGGAGGCGGCCAAAAGTCCAAACGCGTTTTGAGCTCCAGAGGCGCGAAATGGGTCTCGAAACGGACGTGTGACCCCACCAATGGATTGCTCTCCGAATGAGGAATCCATTGGTGAGGTCACATGTTCGGTTCGAACCCTCCTTAGCGACTCTGGAGCTCAAAACGCGTCTGGAGTTTTGGCCGCCCCCACCGGCCTTCTGGCCCACTGTGGCTGCGCGCGTCGCCGCCGACTTGGTGCGCATCATGAAGGACGTTTGAGGGGACTTTGCGAAGAAGAAGGAAATTGCGATGGTTTACGAGGCTACTTGAAGGGCCGGCCGAGCTGCGAGGGGGAGGGAAGGGTGGCGGCCGCTTGTCACGGTGACGCTGTGACCCGGCGAGTTGACAAAACTTTTCTAGAGTCGGAGCCGCGGCCAACTCGTCTCGCGTGATGAGGTGAGGCGCTCTCTTCGCGCCCCGGCCGGCCGCGCCGCGCCCCACCCCACCACGGCCCGCCACACTCGCAAAAGTTGGGGACGAAACTGTCTTGAGACACGCCGGAATGGAATACGAGAGGGACAACAGATAACAAGCTACCGAAAGTGTCGGCATAACTCGATTTAACGTTTATTAAAAGTACGGGCCGGCGTGCCGTGCGCGCACCGTTCCGTCTGTCTGCCTGTCTGTCTGTCTGTCTGCCTGTCTGTCTGTCTGTGGAGCCCGCATGCCGGCACGACACATTTTTTGCAGCAATTGCATTTCCCGTTGTGTGTGCGTGCGCGCGGGCTGATTTCCTTGGCGGTCCTGCTGGGGGTTGGGGGTGGGGGTCGCGTCCAGGGTCGTCCCTCTCCCTTGATGTCGGCGTGGGCCGTTTTATCCTGCCGACAGCCAGGACAGCCTGCAGGTACCATGCGTCGGGCAGGCGGGCACCAAGGACACGGGCCGCAGCGGAAAAAGGAGGGTCTGATTCGCCAACGGGCCAACAAGGCTTGGGCCAGCTGGGTCCGCCCTGGCCTGGCCTGGCCGGCCTGGCCCTTTTACCCGGGCCCTCCCGAGGGCCTCCCTGGCCGAGCTGCGGAAGGGCTGAGCCCCGCAGGGCTGTATGGCCGCCCTAGGGCCGTGGGGCGAAGGGCTGTGGCCCCGTCCGTGCCGGCCGCCGGGTCTTGGGGGCTCTCTGCAACATTTCCCGCGTGGCGGCCCAGGGGGTGGCGGCCAGACGTGTCCAAAACTCAAGACGCGTTTTGAGCTCCAGAGTCGCTAAACAGGACTCGAAGCGAACGTGTGACCCCACCAATGGATTCCTCGTTCGGAGAGCAATCCATTGGTGGGGTCGCACGTTCGGTTCGAGTCCCATTCAGCGACTCTAGTGCGCAAAACGCGTCTTTGGCCGCCTCCGCCGGTCCTCTGGCCGCTGTGGGGTGGCGCCTGGCGCCGCCCCGGCTGCCAGCCCCGCCTGGCCGGCAGTGCAAGTCCACCGGAAGTCCGCAGCAGTCGCAGGGGTTGGGCCGCCCCGTCTGCCGGACCGGAAATTTGCACCAGATGATGATGCTCGTTGTTTGCGCGGCCCTGCCAGGGCACTGCCAAGGCGCGGCCCAGGCTGCCCAGGCGACACGTACTCGATGTCCGTCCGCCTGTCTGCCCTTTCTGTCCGTCCGTCCGTCCGTCCGTCCGTCCGTCCGCCAGGGGACCGCTCCAGCCCCGCTGGCCGGGGGGCGTGGTGCACAAACAAAATGACCCGCGTCGGTGCGCGCGCTTTCCACCCCGCCGGGAGTTGAACCCGAGCCCCGCGCCTGGCGGCGCCAACGGCGTGGCGGGGATTCTGTATTGGTGGCGCGCCACGCCGCCACGCGCGGCGCAGATTCGACGCTATCCCGGCGCCTCCCCTGGAGACGGAAGCCGCCGAGCAGCGCACACGTATGCAGCCATTCACACACACAGACACACACACACGCGCACGCGGTGGAGGCTTTGGAGGCGGCCCCGTTCCTGCCTTCCATTATCACCTTGATAAGCTTTGTTTTGCCTTGACGCCTCGGCTGGGACGCTGCGACGGTCGTGGCGCGGCGCCCCGGGTGACAATAGCTTCTCGTATCCGGCCCGCGCCCTGCCGGCGACAAGGCTCTGCTGAGGCCACCGCCTCCGGGCAACGCCACAGGCCTCCAGGAAGGCGGCGGCTGTTCGATGCGATGCGGCAGCCGTGCCGTGCCACGCCGGCCCTCGTTCCCCAAATGTCACTTAGGGGCTGAAATGGCGACACTGTGCCGGGTAATATGACAGCAGTATAGCGCCACGCCGCGCCGCGTGGCAACCGCGGCCCGCTCCGCATCTCTGGCCGCGCCGCGCCGTGCCGTGCCGTGCCGTGCCGTGCCCGGGCGCATTTCGAACTTCACAGTGCTTTCCGCTCAGTTTGGAATGTTTTAATGAATGCGCGTCAACTTGCGGTTGGATCTGCACCGCCCGGCTTTTCGCTGCCTCGCCGCCGCCGCGCTAGTTCTCTCTTCTCTCTGTCTACCTTCCCCGTCCACTTCTTCTTCTTCTTCTTCTTCTTCTTCTTCTTCTTCTTCTTCTTCTTCTTCTTCTTCTTCTTCTTCTTCTTCTTCTTCTTCTTCTTCTTCTTCTTCTTCTTCTTCTTCTTCGTCGTCGTCGTCTTCTTCTTCCTCCGCGTCCTCCTCCTCCTCCTCCTCCTCCTCCTCCTCTCACCTGCTTCCTCCTCTCACCTTCTTTCTCTCACCTCCCTTCTCCTCTTCTTCCTCTTCCTCTCCCTGTCCGTCCGCCCCATCCGTCTTCGTCTCCTCCTCCCTCTGTCTCCGCGACGCTCCGCCACGCCGCGGAATGCTGTTTGCACGGCGGCCCTCGAAACTTAAATTACTTTCCGCGCTCATTATTCACACGGTGGCACGCCAATTGATTGGGAGACACGGGGATGCAAAGTGTATAATTGTTTGCTGTAACGATCGATAGTTTGTGTCGGCAGACCGTCCGTCCCTCTCGCGCTCGCGGGGCGTCCCGTGTGGGTGCGAGAGAGACAGAGCGACGACTCTGCAGTCTGCGATTACGGCGAGCGGAGAGCGATAATCGCTGAGCGGTCTCTGTCTCTCTCGCACTCGCGGGGCGTCCCGTGTGGGTGCGAGAGAGACAGAGCGACGACTCTGCAGTCTGCGATTACGGCGAGCGGAGAGCGATAATCGCTGAGCGGTCTCTGTCTCTCTCGCACTCGCGGGGCGTCCCGTGTGGGTGCGAGAGAGACAGACGAGACGCTGGAGGCTGACCCCGACTGGAGCGCCCTGCGTGATTAAACTGTCGAAACTTGGATGCGATTCTCAAGTTCATTTCGCGAGACGGGTACACTGCGAGACCGGAGATGTACAGTCACGCGAATGAGAAGGACACCGTCCCTGGACTGCTATGATCTCGTTTAGAAATTTTGAAACTGATTGAAGATGTCTTAAGAAGTAGCTGAAAGAACTTGAGTTCTTAAGTTTAACTTGAGAACGACCAATCTAGTCACGTTTCCATGAAGTCTGTCTCAGAAGGCCATTTCGTCTCGCCGAAGAGTCCCAATGAAGTTTGCCGCTGGATTCTTTAATCCGATCTCAGACGATAGTTCGCTTGATCTATCGGTGTGCCTCCCACCGTTGGCGCCGTTTACCGAGCAGCGCCCCTCAAACCCCGAGTCGCAGATCTCTTCTAAAAGCATTGGTCTGGCCGAGGCTGCTCTCCGGGCCCGGAGGGGCTCTCCCCCCGGGCGTGACCCAAGGGGCGGGTCCAGGCGGGCTGGAAAAGGGGAGGGGGGTTGTCTGCGGGGATACAGGTGAAACCGACCGGTTATCTAAATACACCACCAAGGGCAGCGGCTCAATGAAATATTTTTGGCGAGTGTTTCGGGTGTCAATTTTCACACGTGTTTCCTGAATGCAGTCCGCTCCCGTCGGTTCGCTAAAAGGTCCGGGGCGGTGTGGCCCCGTGCTGATGCAGCGACGCCGAGCGCCGCCCTGTCACGTCACTGTAGTGGCATTCGTGGGTCCTGCCTGGGTCCTTCCCTCATACATTTGATGCGATTGGTCGACGCGATATCCTCCGGGGAACTTCCTGCTCTCTCTCTCTCTCTTTCTCTCTCTCTCTCTCTCTCTCTCTCTCTCTCTCTCTCTCTCTCTCTCTCTCTCTCTCTCTCTCTCTCTACCAGTCCGAAAATAGTGCTTCGCGGTCAAGCGGTTCGCTGAAGGGAAAAATTTAGTTTGCCGGATAAAGTTTAGTCAGGGGGAATTCCGCGAAGCAGATGGCGGCCCAGAGAGAGAGAATGGAGGGGGCAATTCGATTCGGCCGCGGCTGTTCTGCGAAACCGCAAGGATGCGCGCGTGGAGAAGCGGTTGGCTCGGCTCGGCTCGGCACGGCTCGGCTCGGCTCGGCTCGGCTCGGCTCGGCCCCAGAGGCGAGGAGGTGCTTGAATGGATTGTAAAGTTTGCATAACATGTGTTGCTCTTCACCCGGTCTGATTCATGGTTCCCGCTTCTTTCCCCCCGTCGTCGTGCGAATAACTCTCCGTTTGTGTGCTGCTCTGTCTGTCTCTCTCGCACCCGCACGCTCCGCTCCGCGAGTGCGAGAGAGACGGAGCGAGAGCGCTGTTCAGGCCTCCGTTGTGCGGTGAGTGCGTTTCTTCGAGTGTGTGTTCTCGGTCGGTCCAGTCCCGCTGCCAAACAGGAAGCAAAAAAAAATAATCAAAAAAAAAAGAAAAAAGAAATATTGATATTTTTTGTGACTTTAATTGTCTCGGAAACGGTACAGTACGGCAGTAGTGCATCGAGATGGCGGTCTTTATGGCCGCGACTGGGAATCGATACTACGATGCCGACGCCGACGGACGTCCGGCGGCCAGTGCCATCTTGCGGTGGCTGCGGGCACACCGCGAAAGCGTCCTGTCTCTCTCGCACTCGCGGGGCGCGGGGCGCGCGGAGCCAGCCCACAGTGGGCTAGAAGACCGGTGGAGACGGCCAAAACTCTAGACGCGTTTTGAGCTCCAGAGTCGCTAAATGGGACTCGAACCGAACGTGTGACCCCACCAATGGACTCCTCGTTCGGAGAGCAATCCATTAGTGGGGTCACACGTTCGGTTCGAGGCCTGTTTAGCGACTCTGGAGCTCAAAACGCGTCTTGAGTTTCGGCCGCCCCCACCGGTCTTCTAGCCCACTGTGGGCCGGCGGTCGCGGCTTTTGCCTTTTCTACGGTGGAGGGCCCGTTAAAATTATACGGGCCCTCTCCTCTTTTAGGAGGCAGAGAGCTTTCTAGTGTAGCCCCGCCGGACCCGGCCCCGCCCGGCCCGGCCGGATTAGCATGGTAATGTATTCCGATCCCATACTCCCACCACACTGTGTACGTCGCCGAGCCGCGCAAGCTGCGCACCTGGCGGCGCGTCACGCACGTCAAGATTCAGATTGGGGTTCGGAAAGGCGGCCAAATGCACGCGAACGGGTGGGGACACGCAGGTCAAGATTCGGATTCGGATTCGAAAGGGCGTCGCGCCACGCACGTCAAGATTCAGATTGGGGTTCGGAAAGGCGGCCAAATGCACGCGAACGGGTGGGGACACGCAGGTCAAGATTCGGATTCGGATTTGAAAGGGCGGCGCAATGCACGCCAGCGTGGGGTGTGCACAGCATGGTGCCGCGGCACGCGAGTCGAACCTTCGGATTCAGATTCGGATTTGAAATTCGCGCGGCGTCACGAGAAGTCAGATTTTAATCCGAAAATCCCCCAAAATATAGTCAGGTTCTGATTTGAAAGTGTAGCGAAAAGTCTCCGCAGCCAGCGGCGGGAAGTCAACCAGAAGAAAAGCATGGCAGCCTCAGCCTGGGCCGGGCTGATAGTCCACGCCACTGCCAAAGAAACCTCCCCGCGGGGGGTGGGGGAGGAAAGAGTAAGAGGGTTTGTTTCATCTCTTGGTGCACCTTAATGATGCGGGCCGACGTCGACCTCGGCTGCGTCCGGGTCGCCGCCACACCGGAAGACAGTAGGGCGCCTCCACCGCCACACTGTGGGGAGCTCGCCTCGGGGCGGGGGGCTCAAATTCTGCGAATTTCTTTCTTCCTGCCCGGACGACGGCGAGCGAGCGGCGCACAGTGGGCCAGAAGACCGGTTGAGGCGGTCGCAACTCTAGGCGCGTCTCGAGCTCCAGAGTCGCTAAATGGGACCGGAACCGAACGTGTGACCCCACCAATGGATTGCTCTCCGAACGAGGAATCCATTGGTGGGGTCACACGTTCGGTTCGAGTCCCATTTAGCGACTCTGGAGCTCAAAACGCGTCTGGAGCTTTGGCCCACTGTGGCTCGTACGCGTCGCTGCGGCGCTCTGGCGGTACCGGCTTAGCCGGGGACCTCTAGGGGGCTGCAGGCTGGCTCCGAACAGCGCTGCCTCTCTCCAGGCCGCCCCGTGGGTGCGAGAGGGACGGAGAGGGAAGTCCGGGGGCGGCCGGCCGGGCCGCTGGCTGGCTGCGGGAAAAGGCAGCACTGCCAGTGCTTGAACCCCGGACCCGGGCAATTATCAGGGCGAAACACGGCGAGGCCGGGTCGGAAAGCAACACACTGTAGCGCCCGGCCGCGCCCGGCTGTCCTGCCTTGATCCCGCCTAGGCCGCGCCGCCGCGCCACTGAAAAATATCACCGGCAAAGAAATCCCTGCAACTGCACTGGAAAAATTTGGGTTGCCACTTGTCAGAGTTCGTTTCCTTCAGAAAATTTTGAGCAGACGAAGTGGATGGTGATGTTGCATGCACCTATGCATCACTGCAGGAGCTTTGAATGACAAAGTCTTGAATTTGTGATGACTTTGGAATGATTTTGGCCCTGGAGTGAGCTGCGTTGTTTACAGTGTGGCGTTCAGCCCGAAGCTTGGCAGTCGTCTGCTTGGGTGTCCACGATTTTGAGTACGCATTTCTGGCATTCCTTCCGGGAGAGGAATTTTTTGCGGTCCGTTCCTGAGAGGGCGGTCACGGGGAGCGTAGCCGAGCGTAGCGGTGCCCCGGCGGTGTGGGCTCGGACTTGGCAGTGCCCTAGCAGTGCCCTAGCAGTGCCCCAGCAGTGCCTCGGCTTGACTCTGCGCGCACCTTTCCACAATCCCTTTCTCAAAGGAGGCCGAGGCAAACAGTTTATCGGAGCGTGCGGCGGCCCGGCAGCCCGGCAGGGCCTCTGCCCCGTGGCGTGGCGTGGCGTGGCGTGGCGGGCCGAGCCGGGGGAGGCAGTATTTCATCTGGAACTGTGCCCTCGGCCTGCCTCGGCCGGTGCAAGGACCACGGCCTCGGCCACGCACACGCACGGCCCGAGCGGAGCGCTGCGAAACTCCGTGCGAGGAAGAAATTGAGAAACGCGCGCACCGCACGTACTGGGAGGCGGTCAAAACCCCGGACGCGTTTTTAGCTCCAGAGTCGCTAAATGGGACTCGAACCGAACGTGTGACCCCACGAATGGATTCCTCGTTCGGAGAGCAATCCATTGGTGGGGTTACACGTTCGGTTCGCGTCCCGTTTGGCGACTCTGGAGCTCAAAACGCTCCACGCGGGAGCGGAGGCAGTGTAGGAGCGGAGGGCGCCCGGCAGGGTGGACTGCCCCGGTGCGCAGCCATGCGCCCGGGCCCGAGGGTTGCCTACGTGGCAGGCGCTCGGCCGCCCGCTACCCGAGACTCGCACGTACAGTGGAGTGGCGGCCGGAGGGGTGGAGGGTACGGCCCGCCGCCCCCCGGCCGCCCCCGGCCGTCCCTCCCCGATGCACGCGCGGCGTTCGGTTCGGTAATACCCTCGGGAACACTCACCTGGCTCCAAAGACCGTGGCCTCTCCCGCTACACCGCAAAACTGCCACATTTTTGCCGAACCCGTTGACTTCATCTTTTCTCAGAATGATGCAGCAGATGCTGGACATTTTAAAACATGCGTAAACTTATGGAATTTTCTCAAATTCTTTCAATGCAGATTTTGTCAAATCACCCCTTTAATCAGAATCCAAAGTCTCTCTCTGTCTCTCTCTGACTCTCTCCACCCCCCCCCCCTTTCCGCCCTCTGCCCGCTTTGGCCGACGAACGTTGAGCAGGGCGCGTTGGGGCATTATTTTTATTTGTTTGTTTCTCTTCAAGACGTTCTCTCCGCCAGGCCGTTCACCCTATGCCGTGCCCCACGGGCCCCACGGGCCGCAGGGCCCCTCGGGGGGCGCGTACTATTTCGCCCCGCGCCCTGCCGGCCTGCCGGCTGGCTGTTACTTGTTGTTGTTATTGGTACTTGGCTTGAACCGTCTGCGCGCTGCACTGTACTTAATCGTCCGGAAGGCGTCTGTGTGTGAGTGTGTGTGTGTGTGTGTGTGTGTGTGACGTGCCAGGTAAACCTTAACTCGCGCTGAACCCCATTGTTTCGCAGCACCTGGACGAGGTGATTCTCGACGTAGGGGAAAGGGGGCAGAGAGAGAGAGAGAGAGAGAGAGAGAGAGAGAGAGAGAGAGAGAGAGGGCAGGAAAGTTGGGGTGTGCGCCTTTATCGTGGGGCGCCACTGCTAAGTCTTTGAAAAGAAGAGCAAGGAGTTTCCCCACACCGGAAAATCCCGAGTCGCCCCTCGCCCCCCCCCCCCCCTTTCCCTTCACCTCGCCGTCGAATCGGTTGCCTTTTCTTTGTCATTTTGTGCCCCTCCGAGCACGTCATTGGAGAGGGGGTAAGTGGGTGCAGGGTTGTAATACCTGGGCGACGGGGGTTTCCCCCCCTCTCTCTCTCCTCCATTTTTCGGGGCACACCGGTCGGGCTGTTTGCCGTCTGCATGGCGTCATCGATGTGGAAGGGACCACTTTGCAGTTCCTGCCGTATAGTTCCGTGCTGTGAGGGAAAAGAAATTGCAGAGTTTTTAAAAAAAATTAAAAAATTCAGGGTAGGACTGGGTAAGGTTTCCGGGTTCTGAAATTTGTGATACATTTTGAGAGAGTGGTGTAGAAAACAAACGCGACATGTGGAGGACCCGAGACTCCTGTTTGACGATCGGTGCGCCGGACCCAATCAGTCAGAAACGGGAGGAGCGACCCGCCGACCTACTCCTGTGGTGTCTCCCCCCCCCCCCCCGGCCTTGCAGTGTACGCCCCAACCGACGACGCCCCGCCGGAACGTAGTGCAAACAAGCCGGGGCGATTGGAAGGCGCTGAGAAAGGGATTGACGCAGCCAATCCAGTGCCTCTCTCTCTCCCCCCCACCTCTCTCTCTCTCTCTCTCTCTCTCTCTCTCTCTCTCTCCTCTCTCTCCCTCTCTCTCTCTCTCTCCCTCTCTCTCTCTCTCTCTCTCTCTCTGTCCCCGACCTGTATGTTTTGGGTGGCGACACTGGCGGGGCGGACTTTGCCTAACTCGCAGGGGCGAAGTTAGTCGAGGCGTCCCTGCAGTGTCCCTGCAGTGTCGCGAGCAAACTGTTTCCGGCGCATACCTGCCAAGCCCCCGGACGGGGTCTGAACCCAAGCAACTCGGACGTCGACGTCACGGGACTCGAACCGAACGTGTGACCCCACCAAGGGATTCCTCGTTCGAAGAGGAATCCATTGGTGGGGTCACACGTTCGATTCGAGTCCCATTTAGCGACGACGCTGGAGCTCAAAACGCGTCCGGGATTTTGGCCGCCTCCAGCGGTCTTCTGGTCCACTGTTCCCGTGGACTGACGGGCTGACGGGTTCTGTGTTTTGTTCCAGAAACTGCAAACGATCGGCGAGGACTTCTGCGGTCTGGACGTGAACACGCCGCTGGGCGGGGAGTTCCCCGTCAACGCGCAGCCCGTCCTCACCTTCGGCACGCACCTCACCGCCGTGTCCGCCACCTCCACCGGGGACTACACCGTCGTCTTCCTGGGCACCGCCACCGGCCGCCTCAAAAAGGTGAGTCGCAAACCATTTCACTCTCAGAGGAGCAAAAATATTAAAAAGAAAAGTGCAAGAAATTCAGCTTTGAAAAAAATTGCAACGGTATTTTTACACTGTAACTTTTTTAAATATTTTTTTTGGAAATGGTAGCAGTGTTTTCTTCACACTGTAATTTTTTTTATCTTTTTCAAAAAATAATTAATCACTGCACAAAAAGTCATATACCGATTATTTTTTTTCTTCACTTGACCAAAATTCGGCGGAGCTGTTGCTTTTCCTTTTTCATAAATTTAAATTGTAAATGGGGGGGGCTGGTCCTTGAGGGGGTAGTGCTGTGACATGCTCCCTCGCTGCCACTCGGCGATTGAGCGACGCAGGGGGTGGGCCCTCTGGCGCTCATCGGCAAAATCGAGTGAGTACACTGCAGTTGTGCAGAGCGAGGGAGGGGGGGAGTCTGTCGCGGCGTCCCCGGAGAGGAGAGGCGGTGGAGGGGGGGGGGCCTTGATGTGGGCGCGCTGCGCTGCGCGCTCAAGGACCTCGGGAGGGTCGGTCGGGGTGTCAGTGACTCACAGCCCGGCGGGATGACGTACCCGCGGTGGGCACACTGCCAAAAAAGCGAAGCTGCAGTTTGAAGAAGAGAGTGGCAAGTCGTCCAGAAAATAAACGAAAAATGAACTAGGTTCGCCGACTGACTGGCACGCTGGAGGGGACTTAGTTCACGCGTTGGGAAAAAAAAGGGGTAGTCAGGTGGTTCCGAAATTGCAGTAAATATTTTTTCCCGCTTGAAAAGTCGTCCGAAAAAGACAAAAGGCGTTGTTTCCGAAACTGACGTGCGATATGGTTTCGCAGCGCAGGTAGCCCCTCACGCCCGCCCCCCTCTCTCCCCCGCACGCGCACACGACACACTGTGTGACGGAGACACTCCATCCGTCTTGCGAGCCGCCATGCGTAATATCTCCCCGGCCTTTGTCTTCCCATTTCCTCCTCCCCCCCCCCCCTTTCCCACTTCTGACTAATGATTTCTAGCCTCGCTCCCCGACTCCCCCGCGACGAATTTCCCAGAATCAGTCGCGTTTGTGTCGTCTCGTCACGCCACTGGGAGTCGCGCTACAGTGTGCGGGTCAGAGGGTTCGGAATACGGCGGCCCAGTTTCGGAAGGGTTGTCCAAATGACGCCAATTTGCACCGCAAAATGGCCGCCGCGTCGAAATGGGTTGCATTTTCAAGTCAAAACGGCCGTTGTTTGAACCTCATTTGGAGCGCCCGTTGTGCAGCGGGACGGGGCGGGAACGGTCGGAAATGGGATTTCGGAGGCGGGGGGCTGGGGCCCCACAGTGGACCAGCGACTGGCGCTGTCGCCCGTCTGCGTCTTGCCCGTCTGTCCAAATTTCAAGTTAGTCCGCCTGGCGGTGCTGCGGGCAGGCCTGGTGGCTAGGCCTGGTGGCCAGGCGGCCCGGGGACGCCCCGCGAGTGCGAGGGAGACGGACACAGCCTCCGAGGGGGCGGCGGGATGCGGGTCAGTTCCTCCAGGCGCTCTGACTGCTCGCAGCGATAGCCG